>NW_009913122.1:139238-144676 GCF_000696875.1 Nestor notabilis | reverse complement strand
CTGTTGCCTGCCTTGGCCACCCGAGCACCCTGCTGGCTCATATTCGGATGTCTGCCCACCAATCCCCCCAGGTCCTTTTCCACCAAGCAGATTTCCAGCCACCCTTCCCCAAGCCTGTAGTGTCGCATGGGGTTTTTATGGCCCAAGTGCAGGACCTGGCACTTGGCCTTTTTGAACCTCATACCATTGGCCACAGCCCATCAATCCAGCCAGTCCAGATCTGTCTGAAGAGCCTTCCTATCCTTCAACAGATCAACACTCCCAGCCAACTTAGTGTTGTCTGCAAACTTCCTGAGGGTACACTCGATCCTCTCATGCAGATCATTGACAAAGATATTAAACAGAGCTGGCCCCAGTACTGAGCCCTGTGGAACACCACTTGTGACCAGCCACCAACTGGATCTAACTCCATCCAACACCATTCTTTGGGCTTTCTGGGCTCACCCATCCAGCCAGTTTTATACCCAGCAAAGTGTACACCCATCCAAGCCGTGAGCAGCCAGTTTCTCCAGGAGAATGCTGGGGGAAATGGTGTCAAAGGCTTTACAAATGTCTAGGTAGACATCTACCTCCATGTCAGGTCTACGTCTGCAGCACCCAGTGCATGTGGTAGCAGAGGAGGCAGATTCTAGCAGCAGCAGGGTGGGGATGCTGCTTTTCCACCATAGCAACTGTTTCTATAACAGCATTTTCAGAAACTGTGTTATACCTCCCTAGTAAGGAGGTAAAGGGAATATAACAAGAACTAAATAAGCCTACTCACACATTCAAACGCAGAGACTTGCAGCCTATAGTTCTGATGCAAACGGCAACTCTAAGCCTCTAGCTGCTTTCCCTTCCCAGATGTTAGCAGTAATTTGTGACAAGCATACACCACCATGGCTTGCAGTCAGACATCAGCACAGGCTGGGGCGGTGGTGGATCTATAAAGAAATCAGACATGTCGGGACCAAGACTTATGTAATTTCCCCCCTGCTTCTTGAGGTCAGGGCCAGCACTATCATCTACTGGGAAGTCAGAAGGAGGGAAATTGATAATTAATTTATGTAATTAATAACAATTTGAATTCATTTTACTATGATATTTATTGGTTATTGTTTGTCCTACAGTTTTAAAAGTGGTTGTGGATCAAGCCAGGGGTAAATGCATACAATCGCCTCTGCTCCAGCCTGCCTGCTGCAGCCAGAGACATCCTCCAGCTCTGAAGCTCCCCATGCTACAGGCATGTCTCAGTCACAACTGCTACAAAGCCTGTCAGCAAGAGTTGCAAATGTGACAGAAGGCAAGAGACTCTGCAAGAACCACTTTCCTCGCCTCATCTCAGACACTGGTCAGATTTCAGGCTCTGCTGTGGATTTCGATCTCACCCAGTAGGCTCCCCTAGCTGCTACTCAGGGCTCTCTGCACTTCAGGCTTCTCAGTAACTCATAGTGTGCCACTTGGAGAACCGAGATTGCAACATTTTCACCTTTTGAAGTGATGGTTAAAAATTTAAAACATATGTAAAAATAGAGCTAGTTTGGGGGAAACGTATTTTCAAAATTTTAAATAAAATGCGTATTTTCACTTCAAATTTGTAACAATTGGCAGTTTGTTTTTCCCACAGAGGTGATTCAAAACTGAGCTATACACGGTTAAAAATTTTACGAGTTTCTCTGGTCACTTCCATTTTCTTCTATTTCTTGCAGTTTGTTCCTGTTTAAACAAAGAATAGGGAAAGCACGGAAGTTGCTCACTCCTCTCATCACTCTCAGAAGTTTTAAACCCCATATTTTTCAGAAGATGATTATACACAGCGAGGTGCTGGCAGACAATGGTGGGAAGATTATGTTTAATTTAACTGCTTGAGCCCTGAGATGGATTTTTATGTCTGCAAGAAGCAAAATTTATGACTAAGCCACCTTCTGAGTGGAGATAACATGCAAAAATGCAGATAGATCTCCTGGGTAATTTCCAGCAACCAGAGTGGCTACGTACAGAGGTCATCTGCTTTCCAAATCTTACATGTACATATCTCAGTTTAGGCAGCAATGTCTTTTCAGGCATCTTCACCATTCCTTCTCAATCTCTCAACCTTTACTTTTATCTCATACCTCCAGTCGCCTTCTCTCTTTTTATGTTATGCTGCCTTCCCTTCTTCAAAAAGCTGCAGCACGCACACATCCCTGGTCTCCTAATGTCTGGGGCTTGTTTCTTGGGAAACATGCAAACACACTTAACTCCTACTTAAATTCATGGGAGTGTGGCACCCTCTTAGGTTGACAACTAGGGCCTCACTTGGTCTTTGGAGTCTTCATGGCTAAGCACGTATTGTAAACCCAGAGTCTGTATTACTTTTGCCTCCAAATAAGGCTGTTTAGACCAGGCTGCAAACTCTTACAGTCACTGAGCCTAAGTGCATTGGAAATCATAGTTTATCTGCTTACAGGCCCTCACAGTTACAGAATGTGTCAAAGGGTTATGTGGATGGCAGGATGGAATCAGTAAATTGCAGTCCAGTGGCGGCTGCTCTGTATTCAAAGCCATTTCTATTCTGGACATATCAAGAGTTCTACCACTAGTGTTTGCTGGATGCTTCCATCTCCCTCCTGTGTGTTTTGCTATAAGCTGACAGTAGTCATTGTGATAAAAAAAACCCTACTCAGTTTTGCCAGCACAAGGCACAGACACAGAGAATAACAAATTTGCTGCCACTTATGGCTTCACTGAAAGACTGTGGTGGGCAACACACGCTAAGCAAACAACCATGACACATAAAGATGACAGTAAATACCTGTTTTGATCAGGAAACTGAAAAACATATTTCAAAGAAAAACCCTTTTAAGCATTATTAGCTCAGTTTTGTAGAAGAGAAGTGGGGTGAGATGCTTTACACAAGGTCACCCATCCAGCTTATGGGAAATTTGGATAGAAAAGTCAGAAATAGCTCATATTTCCCAGTCTGCATCCAGTGATCAGGCTGCTGAGCTGCAACCTTTCACATACACAGGAAGGCAGTGAAGGTAACTTTGATCCACTGCAAAATTCTGCACAGCACATTAGTGTAGAGAAGTCCAAGGATCCCTCCTGGCCTCTTGTTTTAGTTTCTCCTCAACATGGTAGTGTTCATCAAGTAGTACCAGGATTGCAAAGGCTACAAGTAGCAATATGACAGAGGATATAACCTAGAGAAAAATGGGACAGAGTGAGCTAGGGAAAACTTCTGTCTTGGAGGCTCTCCCACAAAGAATAGTAGAGCCATGTAATTTGAAGGATAAGAGAACAGATAAAATGAAACATTTTCTGACTGGCAATCACATAATGGAGAGGCTGAGATAACTCCTATCTGTAAGAGCATAATGGAGGGATGGGTTGTCCTTAAGAATAGGTGTGCTAAGTGCAGAGTGCAGGAACGTATGGTAGAACTCCACCAAAACCAGAGCTCTTCCTTAGTATGACCAATTATTTCTTGTCCCACTAATGGGGCTACTGGTCATCAATGTTGTTGTTGTCTGGGATCATCCTTCATTTCGAGGAATCTCATCCTGCCCCAACGGACTTGAATTGCAGCCCTGAGGCAGCACAAAAGAACACACTGTGAGTCTCCTCCAAAAAGCAATTGGCACCCTACATGGAGTAAGAGGATAGTTGAAAGATGTTTTGTTCTCTGCTGAACATCCTTTCTTCTCTCGACACCAAGCCAACAGTATGTCTTTCACCTGTGTGCGCTGCTAGGGAAGTGTGAAGCCCCAAGCTTCCTGGTCAGTCCCAATTTCCCATCTGGCATTTATCACATGTGCTGTGATCAAGGTACCCAGATAGGAACTCTTCAACAGGTGAGCCACTCCGAGTGACAAACATATAGACAAATTAGGAGGATGAGTAGAGCACAGATTAAAGCAGCCAAGTTAGTGACATTGCAGGTCTCAGCTTTTCTTTGTGGGTTTCTACAACAGATCCTGTTGAGTTAAGCTGATGGACATTTACAAAATTACAGCTGTTTAATTTCTGAATCTACTTGCCAAGATGAACAAAGAAGACAAGAGTCTGATGTGGTGGCTACAGAGGCCAGTTACCACATGTAGATTTTTTTGTACATCAGTTACCCTGTTGTTGCTGCCTGTCTACATGCTTTTACCTTGTGGTCAGTATGAGGTAGTTTATTCCACAGTGAAAGTAGAGTTGATGTTCTGTAAATCCATATCTTGTCTAATCTCAGTGTCTAACCTAAGGGAGGAGGAAGGAGAAAGAAGGAGGGAACTACCAGCATTTCAGCCAATCATTTCTAGTCTCTTTTTTAAAATCAAATATGTTGCACTAGCTCAGGGTCCACAGAAGCATCTTTATCAACCAGGGCAGAACTCACTGGGACTATATGCACTGTGATAATTTGCAACCCAAGGGTAGCATTTCAGCATCTATGACAAATTTTGAAGTGAAACTGTCATACCAGAAAAATCAAACTATATATATTGAGGCCACAACTCCCCATCTCAGGCTGATAGAATGTGCCCTATCAATCTACATAATATAACATTATATCTCTGTCCTCCCATGCTTGCTTGAGCAATGAGACAGTTGTCATTACATGTAGACTGTGCAAGGCTCTGTACAGACACCAAGAAATAAGGTATTTTTTAAAATCTGAAACCAAAGACAACAAAAGAACATGGACAGGCTATAAGGGAAATACCCAACATGTGACAGTAGTGGAGAATAACTGATGACATGACTGTTTCATATCAGCTTTCTTCACAAATACTGATTTGTTTAAATAATCTGGTTGGTCAGCAATAAAGGTTGCAAATGGAAAAAGTACTCAATGTTGTGTTCCTGCCTAACGTCATTAGGGATTCTAGTCTGCTACAACTTTTCCTTATGGGGATGAGTTTTTACTCTGTATCTGTACTCTTGCTGAGGAACACAGCAATCTGAGCCCTCTTAATTAGGCAAATATGACTTAATTATCCAACATAATCAAGTCAAAAGGACTTTCCAAACAAAATAAGCACTGGCCCCAATATTGTTTGGAGATTTAGACCAACCAGCCATGGAACACGGATAGAGAGGAATACATCCAACTCTTTTATACCCATGAATGTAAATCAGAACAATTTCTTTGACTTCAGCAAATGTCTCCCAGTTTGTGCCAGCACAGAATCGAGGTCACAGAGAGCTAGCATGGCATCGGGAGCAAGCAGACAGAACTCTTGAATGCATGAAAGAATGAGCTTGTGTTCCCCCTTGGTTGATTCCACTCTGTTAGATTAACACATGGTTTGATGTGACATGGGGATGAGGACTCTCACATTTCACTTTCAAAGAAAAATGCAACAGAAAAAACTTCCCAAAGTAACCAGGCTGGCACTGGAAGCTTACCAGAAGTCAAGGTTTTAAGGCAATTCTGTTGCACTGCTGCTGGGATACACACAGGGAAACTGAGTACAGATTTCTGTACG
>NW_009913122.1:131163-139207 GCF_000696875.1 Nestor notabilis | reverse complement strand
CTGAACAGCTCATGTCTCTCCTCAAATATTTATCTCCATCTCTACCTCTTGTTAGCACACAGAAGGCTTCTCTGCTTGTACTGAATTTAGCATTTTGTATGAAATGGTCTCCCTGGTCACTGGATCTCACATAAGTATAAGGCTTTATGCTTCCTCCGTAAGTAGGCTATTTTATTTAGGTGCAAAATATTCCAGGCTCACATAAGCTTTTGCTGGGTCAGTGCATATTTCTTTTCCAAATAACCATAAATCATCATCTTACTTGGAGAAATAAAGAGAATGAATAAAGTTATTAGGGCCAAGGGAGTCAGGAACTAGACTCCATATCAGATTTGGTAACTACTTTTTAAACTGAAGTTGAAAGGATTACTTGGATCGTATATCTACAGAGAGGAGAGAAAAGCTCGTAGGGAAGGGTTCTTGATAAAGCTGGATGAACAGGTACTTCAGGAAGGACACAAGAAACAATGGTAAGCCCCAGGATCAGGTAGCACAGAAACACAAAGCAAGAACTGTTCAAAACCAAACTGAGTTAGATACGGTAAAAGAACAAAAACCAAGGACTTCACAGAAATGGGTTTTCCATGACTGAAGGTAAGTAAGAAAGAAATGGATCCACAAACACAAGCAAAGATTTACAGTAATTGAGATAGGACCTCAAAAGAGAATAAATAGTCTACCTCAGTTTTTCTTAAGGATGACAATGAAAATAGGGTCAAAAAAATGTTTGTTAATACACATAGGAGAGGAAATTACCAGTTCCATGGAAAAGAAGTAAAACTCCTCCTGATTTGCTTGTGCCAGTCAGAGAAATCAGGCAATCCACATACAAATCCATAGACCTAGCTTCAAGGACTTTTAGTTGGTTTCTTGATTATTGAACTGCAACAAGGAGATTTAAACAATTGTATCTGGGTAGCTACAGGCCAGTTATTTTGGCTTCACCCATTGGCAGGATATTTCAATCTTTTCTGAAGAAAAAAAAGTCCAAGAGAAACATAAATTGAAGGCAGACTTTCCCAAAACTAGATCTAGAATATTACAATAACTGTGTTTGATAAGGTAACTGCTTCCTCTGCAAAGGAACTGGAGTAACCTCATCTACCTGGACTCCAAGTAAAGCAGCTGCTACTGTGCTAAATTGGAAATGGTTAGTCAAGATGGAAAAAAAAGGGGTTAGGGCAAGAACTGGAAGAGCTGCTGACAAGGGAAATGACACTAGGTACTACTGAACAGGGAGATGCGAAGATGGAGCAAATTTACTAGTGGATTCTCATAAGGACCAGTCTTGCTCTGTGTTTCCACTTACAAAATTACACTTTAAAAGTAACAGAAATTGGCTAAAGGCAAGAATGGAGGAATCATCATGAGTACACGGAGGCATCACAGTCAAGGCAAGCAGTTAAAGGCTAATAAGAATTGTGGCTTTAAGCCAGGAGCTAATCAAAAGAAAAGACAGAGTATGTTGTATTAGTTGCTCAGCAGATAACACTGCTGAAATGGGAAACAGAGTGCAGGAATGGGAAAAAGCCATCGTTGTAACATGTAAGATGCCTTCTTTCCAGTAAAAGAGAAAGCTGTTAGACTGTTACAAGAACTCTCTCCTGAGATAAAGACAGCTTCTGTCACCTACAGTCACAAAGATATGTTAAGATCAGAAGTGGTATGAAATAGGGCTAACAGTATGATCAGGAAGAGAAAAATCTATCTCACAAGGGGAACCCAGTTTAAAAAAAATGAAAGAGAAAAGGGATATGATTGTTCTCCATTCAAATGTTAGGTGATTAACACTAAGGAAAGAACTAACATGCACTGACATTTATGCTGGTGAATAAAGAAAGATTTATAATCACAAGTGTTGGACTATGGAACAACTTCTTGGTAGCAGAGATCCCTAGCTTGTTTTAAAGTGAATTTAATCAGTGAAACAATTAATGCCTTTGACAGCACAATCCTGGACTTCTTGACACAGAAGATTCATTCTATGCCTTTGCTTTCACGTTTCTGGACTCTTAAACACTAACTGAATCCATGTTTCCACCTGCTGGCTTGAAACATTTGTTCAATAATGATATTCTTCAAGCATTTATCATTGTCATCTGTTCATTAAGCACTGAATATGAGATTACAGCTCTACCAAAGAAAAAACATATTTAGGCACTTCCCATTTAAACAGAATTCACTTTCATCCTTTTATGTAAGTTTCCTTCTCCCAAAAGGAATCTCAAAACACTTAAATGCCACGCGCTGCTTTACTGTAAAAAAAAGATTTACCAATTATAGCATGCAGCTCCTCTAGGGTGAAACATGTCAGCTGTTTTAAGAGCACACAATAGACATGCATAACAGACAAGAGCATATCCTACTGAACATGCAAAGGAGATTTTCTGGTAGACAAACTGGGACTTGGACTCTGGCCCAGACTTCAAGTTTAACACCAACAAATAGTCCCATAGTGTCTTTGAGGCCACATCCAAAGGAGGCTCTCTAGAGTCCCAGACAGCAGGATGGCAAATAAAGAGTCTTAAAAAAATCTGATAAATGAGCATTAGAATCTAGGACCACTGTGAGGCAGGATAAGGTTATTTTCCCAGTTTACAGATATACCAGGGCTCTCTGCACATAGATGATTTCCCCACAGTAGCCAAGGAAGTTTGTGATGGATTGAACCCCAGTGTGTACCCCTGTTGTTCCTCCTTTAGCTGTTCATCCGCCCATTGCTGTGAAGAATAAATACGAGGTTTGGCCATGTGAGCGAAAACCTCCCATAATTATAAAGTTTCTCTATACAATAGTCCAGACTAACCACTTGGGTTTCAACAACATCTATTTCACCATCTTTAGTATCTGAAGCACTCAAGTAGCCTGTGCTTTCAAAACAGGCTACCTCCATGCATTAGTTTCCATGCAAGCCTTGAGACTCTATTTAGTATCTGAACACAATAGATCTACTTTTAGTTCAAACTATGCCACCACAAGTGGTGAATGTATTCTGTACTCCAGAAGAGCTAAAATAAAATTTTGCACTTACATGGCTTTACCCATCAAAATTGCTGCAAATGCTTCACAAACACTGATGTATCAGGGGGCTCCATCAATCAGATCTACTCCATGACAACAATGTATATAGACTGTAGCTGAAATCTGCTTGTGGTCTCGTGAAGGGAGTGCTATTTTCAACCTTGTTTTAGAGGTGGGGTAAGAGAGATCCAAGAAATTTACTGCAGAACAGGAAGTTGAACTTAGGTTACTCAAGTCATATGCAAAATCTTTAGCTACTGGACCAGTCGTCCCTTCACTATAGTAGAACAGGGGCTGTTCAACTCAAGAAGAGAAGGTTCCAGGGAGTCCTTAGAGCAGCCTTCCAGTACCTTGAGGAGGCCTACAAGAAAGCCAGAGAGGGACTTTTTACAAGGGATAACACAAGAGGGAAGGGCTTTAAACCAAATGAGGGTAGATTTAGGTAATATATTAGGAAGAAATATGGCACAGGGTGCCCAAAGAAGCTGTGGCTGCCCCATCCCTGGCAATGTTCAAGGCCAGGTTGGATGAGGCTTTGAGCAACTTCTCTAAACTGCATATTTCTTTAACTAAAACCTTCAGATTACTGGAAAGATTGATGTCCCACAATGTCCTTTCATAGCCCAACTCCTCCTCTCCCCTCTACTCCACTTCCAAATTCTGCTGCATTTGAAAATGTCACCATTCACTTTGTGACACATCCCAGCCATGTGGGGTGGCAGCTGAGTCATCTCGCTGCTGTGAACGAGGTGTGATGGTGACAAGCACCTTACAACTGCACAGTCCTTTTTTGGGCACATTGTGTTGGAGGCTGCTCAGTCTGTTCTATACAAAGTGGAGGGTGGAAGGAACAAATTGCGGTGGATGAACTCCATACACATTAAAGAGAATGGGGGAATTGGAGGTGGCCCTAGCAATCAAATTACATCTTCAAGCACAGCGAAGAACTAAAGGGCACCTAGAGAACCAGGCACAAAGGCTAAAAAAAACAGAATGAGTCAGACTCATTTGGGTTGACATTCTGCTGCTATCTACTGCAGGCACTGAATTAAGGCACTCTACATCTCTTGAAGCATCTATGTCCCTCCACAGACCCTGTGGAGATACTGGAATGTAGGATGACATCTTTGGTATTAATGCCAGCTAAAAACGTTCCCCTCTTTCCCCCACTAATTCCATCTCATGCAGTTCTTGAAGAGGTTTACCTGCTTCTGAGGTTTGCTAACAGTGCTGCTTGTGGGGCTCTCCTGGAAACTGAACAAGTAAATTATCCTAATTAAAACTATTCTTTTTGTGACAGAAAAGCCAGCTTCACTGTCCAAGACAATAGACCAGTACCTCAGATCCAGTTTTGCAGATTGCCTACAATTCCCAAACAAATTTCTGTTTGACTGTGCCCTCAAACCCATCTCAGAGGATCATACAGCATCCAGGATAATTACTTCTGTTTAAAGAGCAGTGGACAAACACTGAAGAATCAGACTTTTCAGTCTAATCTGGACTGTGGTGGGAAGGTGGGAAAAAAGGTCTTCCAAGCAGGCTATCCCAAGTACCTTGCCTACACAATGTGCATGATTTTGTCTTGAGTCCTTGAAGCCCTAAGTCCCATGTGCTGTTGTGCATGATGGAACCAGAACCTGTGGTGCAAGCCCTGGTGCTGAACATTCCATCACCAGAACTTATCTCCTCCATTGTTGCCCCGCATGACACTCCAGTCCAGCTGGAATAGGGAAACCTTGCCATGCATCTCTACTCGCTAGCTCCTTTTTAACAGTCTGTCAATTCCCTCATCAAGCAATTGACAGAAAAGCTCAGTGAGGGAACATTAAATCCACGCTCCAGTAAACCTGAACCTGCAAGAATAGTTTCAAGACATGTAGCCAAAAGCAGACTTGATTTCACCTCCTCAGGAATGAACTCTTCTAACATCTAATAGTGCTTAGATGATATTATCATCATATTATTATACTCTGCCACCTTCCTTGTTCAGGTGTGGTTTGCATTTACATTGCACCCACATACCATAGGGGAAAAAATGTTAAATACATTGTCCTTTGCCTCTATTTTCCAGAAGGCTCTTTTAATAAAGGACTTCCGTTGCAAGTGTGTCTCCACTTGCTGCAGGCCAAAGGCAGAGGCTGGTGAATCTTGCCTTGAGGAGCAGAAATACATTTCTGCTCAGGTAGCAGTCTGCACTTGGAGACCAAACCCATGGGGCAGTCTATGTAGCTATGCACTGCAGGAAACACTTTATGAAGAGACATGTCATAACTAGATTTAACATGTACCTACGCTGCACCCATAGGTTTGCTATAAGTGTGTTCTGTTTGTCCTGTGCAGGGAGCAGGTATTAACAATGCACATCAACATGATTTCATGCACCTCTGAAAGCTACTTGTCAGCTGTCCAACAACTTGGATAGAGGAATCTAGTGACCACAGTTGCACCCGTCAGTTGATTATGGTCAGCTTCATTCGCAGGAAAACGTGGAGCTACCTGTTCCACCAAAAACCCACAAAAACTACCATGTCTACATCCTTCCCTCTCAAGGCTAGATTTGCTTATGAAAGTTGGCCTCAGCAGAGCAGGATGGCAGATCAGCTATGCATATCTACTTTGCTTTTATAACGCTCAGAAGTCTGACATTTGGGTTTCCTAGATTTGAAATGAATGGGTTTATGCAAGATATTGTCCAGACAATGTGGTACCTCTTTAGCCTAAGAAACAAACCTGGAACTTACCACTGAATGGTAAATTTCTTGCACGTTTATTCGTATCTCCTTTCTCTGATTTAGAAAGTAAGAACAATAGTTCCAGATGGCACAATGATGTCCTCGAAATAACATTTCCCAAAAACTTCTGGAAAAAGCTTTCATTTCCTCTTCAGCCTGCACCATGAAAGATGCATTTTCTCCCACCAATCAGTCTACCACGTTGCTGGACCTTTTATTAGCCCAAATTTTGACTATCTAGAAAGAAACAGGATAACTACAAGCAAGGCTAGAGGGCTGCTGACAGCTATGGACAGGAGGCTTTCTCTATTCTGTTAGTGTTCACCACTTAATTGTAAGTCCATTTACTATGTCATGACGACCTGAAGACCCTTATCAGAAGAAACTAAATGTCAGTTATTTTTCTCTACTTCAAGTCAGCTCATAATCAATTTCAAATGCTTTTAAAGTAAACCCTGTACAGGAATCATTTATTAGCACTTTCTTGCAACTTGCGCAATTCTTACTGCAGAGGCCATACTAAATATCTGCAATGGGTTTGACCTCACAGAACACATCTTTTTTGTAGTTTTTGTCCAGTTCACCCTCTGGGGGAGAATAGAAAAAGGTATAAGAGCAAAAAGGCAAATTCAGTGCATTGAAGAGTGTTGTCTCTAGAGTAATTGTCTTGGCTGCACAAAAGCAGAGAGAACCTATTTCTGGGGCTTCTGTAAGAATCCCAGCTTAACAGCTGACCCTTTCATACAGCATATTACAAAAAAGACTGCTCCATCATTCACACGTCACTTCCTCACCTTTGGCTGAAGTAACTGGAAAGGGATCAATAACAAAGATAAAACCTGAAAAATCAGACATGTATTCCCAGAAGGCCCAGGAGTTACATTTTACCTGTATTTAAAAAGCCTTAAGAAATGTCAACTATAAGTCAATACAGACAGTGAAAGAAACACAGCTGGACTGCCCCTTGCTCCCAGGAGCAGGTAGATGAGACAAGGACACAATGCTTACACAGTAAAAAGGGATCTACAGCAAAGTTAATGCCTCTCTTAAGCTTGCAGCAGGCCACAGTGTAATTGTGAACCCAGCATGCTGTGTGAACTGCTGTAATCTAGCTAAAAGCAGCCATTTCATTCTATGTGCATCAGTGCATTTGGCACCATTTGTCCTGGTTTCAGCTGGGATAGAGTTAATTTTCTTCCTAGTAGCTGGTACAGTGCTGTGTTTTGGAATTAGTCTGAGAATAATGTTGATAATACACTAATGTTTTAGCTGTTGCTGAGCAGTGCTTATACAAAGTCAAGGACTTTCAGCTTCTCATATGGCCCTGCCAGTGAGGAGGCTGGGCAGGCATAAGAAGCTGTGAGGGGACATAGCCAGGACAGCTGAATCAAATTGGCCCAAGGGATATTCCATACATATGATACCATGCAGAACAAGAAAACTGGGGGGAAGTTAATTAGGGGACAGTGGCCTGCTGCTCTGGGACTCGCTGGGCATCAGCAACTGGTGATCAACTGCATTGTGCATCACTTGCTTTGTGTATCTATTACTTGCTTGTAACAGTATCATTACTATTTTCCCCTTCCTTTTTTATCCTATTAAACTGTCTGTATTTTAACCCACAAGTTTTACCTTTTCTCCAATTCTCTCCCTCATTCCACTGTGACACTGTGAGGAAGCGAACAAAAGGCTGTGTGGTGTTCAGCTGTCTGCCAGGTTAAACCACACCACCACTGAAGACAGTGTTGTAGTAAGCATCAAAGGAGCAACCATTCCAGCAGCCAGCTTCTTTAACACCAAAGTCATAGTCCTGGAGAGCTGCCCACATACAGGTCTTATGCAAGAAAGTCAACAGACACAGCAGCAAGCCTGCAGTCTGCATGAAAGATTGTACTGGGGGAGAGAGACAAAGTGGATTGCCAGACAAGACAGAGGACCCAGCTGAAGCCTATAAGCTTGATAGTGGGCCATTATTGACAGCAGTAGCAGTTTTGCTGCCTTGATGCGGCTTCACCATTAGAGGAGCCCAGATGCCTCCTAGTAAAGGAAATGCAACTATAATCTATCAAACCAAAAGTGAAGAGCAAACAGAAGCCTAGAGAATACCAGGGAGAACTGCACTGGCTGCAGGCAACAGGAGTGCAATGCATCCTCACTAACCATCCTGTTGTGATGCAGTCCTCATAACACCCCCTTTAACAGAAGCACCAACTTCAGGGCTGAATCGAGAATCCAGGAATTTTATTTAAGAGGTGCTAACTGTTGCTTACAGAGACCCAAGATGAGGGGTT
>NW_009913122.1:126900-131132 GCF_000696875.1 Nestor notabilis | reverse complement strand
GTACTGTTAAGCAGGTTCTTCCAGGAGCCCCACCGCTGTCCTGCAGTACTAAGGTGACTCCATAGTGACCAACTGCATGCCCACCCACAACTGCTAGGCACAGTGCTGCCTCCATCCCAAAGCCTCCTGTCTAGTGCTGTGGCAGCCAAAGGTCAAAATGCCCTGCCATAATGCTTAGTGGAGCAAGTTGGCCACTCCACACACAGGATCCCTGCATGTGTTGGGAGAAGATGACATTAAGCCCTGTAATACCTTGATATGAACAAAGGTTATGGAAAAATCACCAGATTCCCAGCAGCATCTGCTAGAGGGCCCAGATTCATTACATTTCAAACCTCTAGGTGATGTCATCCCCAATCCTCAGGAATTAGTCTTCAGTGTTTGCAGCCTTACAGGCACCCTTCTTAGAAGGCTTCTTTATTTTCTGCTCTTTTTGTGTCACATACCTAGTCAAACCTGGTAAGTTTATTCTATACTCCCTTTTATGCCCTCCCTCCCTCTTTAAGACAATTTTTTTCCAACATCTGCTCCTTTCTGTTTCTGTATCGCTGCTGTAAATGGGATTTTTCTTCTCAACATCAAAAGAACTAGCACAGGGCTTCCTAAGATAGCTTTCTGGCTGATTACACAGCAGTAGCCATAAGCAACAGATAAACAGCTTCAGTACATCATAGTTTCATTTCTTTGGGCTGTAGAACACTGCAAATGCATTAATAGTGCTGTGGACCTGTCCCTCAGCACACAGCCGTTAGAAGGGGACAGTTCAAATGGCCACCCAGCCATTGGGATCTGCTGCAGCGTGGCCCAGGTCACTGGGATGTGAAAAGGACTGGCCATAGAGCAAAGTCTTCAACTGTCCACCCCGTCCGGATCGTGCCTTCTTTGAGGCAAACTCCTTCCCTGACCACAGACCACTCATTGAGTTTTCCCTTAAAAATAAAAGAACGCGCTGGTGCTCCCTTGTGTCCATGTTTAGGCAGCAAGAAAGAAGCTGGAATAAAAACCCCAGTCAGGTCAAAAAGAAACTTTTGCCAAGAGGGCCAGGCAGGTAGTACTTAGAGAGTAACTTCCTGAACACAAAATGTCTTCATTTGCTGGCGTCACAGCAACCACAAGTTTTACACATCATAAAAGAACACAAACGACAGTGCTGGTCAAAGGGGTAGGAATGGATGGAAGAATGAAGAGATAAACAGGAGGATGGAAGGGCAGTGAGAGGTTCAGGGAAAGCAGAGCCCTGGTATGGTTCTGACAGGTTCATAAGTCATGCGATAATGTTGTATGTAAGTATAGAGAGATATGAGCTTCTTTCCTATGTGATCAGTATGGAGTTGTTATAAAATACAGTGTTTGTCAGTAAGTAATTCTTCTGGAGAATAATTTAGTTACATACATGAGTCATCTACTAAACTGCAGTTACATCTAGACCTCCATTTCTGTGCTAGTTCATAAGATTTTCATGCAGTAGCACAATTTTGCTTGTATTCCTACGACTGCAGGCAAATGCTTAAATATTTTACAAACAGAAACCCATTTTGAATGAATTTTTTAAGCCAAGATGTAAGGTTTCCATTCCTATTTACTTTGAAGAGTTTCATACAGTTAAAGAATGCCTGGCTGGGGCTTAAACTGAGAAAGCAATGGCTCTTTCAGCCCTTTTCAGATACAGACAAATTCTGCACTGAATGCATGTGATCATGTTTGAGATTCTGGTTATACTGGAAACACTTAATTACAAATGTATTTCCATTTTATATTCCTTTACTAGCTGCTTTCCAACTCCACAGAATTCCCAACATGCGTTCACACAGGTCCGAGCAATTCAGAGGTGCAGACCATATCTATATGAAAACTGGAGTCTTAATGAGGTGCCTGGAAGTAAGGAGCCAGCTGGCAGACATTGAGCTATTTTCTGTATAGATTTTGCATCCACGTCCTTTACCTGATGAATGGCTACACAAGTCTAAATTAGCAGTTTCCTTGAAAACACAATCCAAAACTAAGAAATTGTCAGGTGGTTTGAAAATGAAAAATATACCCTAGAAAATAGATCAAGTTGCTTTTTCATTAAACTGTACAAGGTAGCAAAGCAGAAGAACTGCTAAGCCAGGCCCAATCCTGCACAATAGTTGAAATAATACAGGTAGAAACTTAGAATCTGCTGAAGTAAACAGAAAGGAAGCCTTTGAGATTTACAGTCTTCAGCCCTTGCATTTTCCATTCTTTCCTCAACTCCTTGCCAGAAAGAGTCCCCACTAAATAAGAGGATGTCCTCACCCTGAAGTCCTTCGAGCACTTTCAATTCCTGGCTTTTGCAATGACATAGAATTTTACCAAAGCCCTTGAGGTCTTCTGTGTTCTGTGGTACTTTGCCATTTAAGGGAACTTAGTACCAAAAGCATGTGACAAGGAACTGAAGTCCTTGTGGAGGTTTGGTGGGAAGGAAGAGTAAGTTTTTCATCATCCTCGAAGAGCACATAGCTATAACATGTTTGCCATGAATAGAAGCAACTGGATTTGATGAGCATTCAGCCAAATGTTCCCTAAGGGAAGAGCAACTGATGTCATCTACCTGGACTTGTGCAAGGGATTTGACACTGTCCCACATGACACCCTTGTCTCTAAACCGGCAAAGCATGGATTTGGTGCATGGACCACTCAGTGGATAAGAAATTGGGTGGATGGTCACACTTAAAAAGTTGTTGTCAAAGGCTCAATGTGCAAGTAGAGACCAGTGACAAGGGATGTTCCTCAGGGGTCAGTACTAGGATTGGTGCTGTTTAACATCTTTGTGGGTGACACAGACAGTGGGATTGAACATGCCCTCAAGCAAGGTCACCGATGATACCAAGCTGTGTAGTGCGGCTGATACACTGGAGGGAAGGACCCTTGACAGGCTGGAGAGATGGGTCAGTGTGAACCTCATGAAGTTCAACAAGGCCAAGTGCAAGGGCAGCACACAGGTCAGGGTAATCCCAGCCAAAGCTACAGGCTGGGCAGAGAACGGAATGAGAGGAGCCCTGAGGAGGACTTCAGGGTGTTGGGGTTGACAAGAAGCTCAACATGCCCAGCAGTGTGTACTTGCAGCCCAGAAAGCCAAGTGTATCCTGGGCTACATCAAAAGAAGCATGACTAGCAGGTGAATGAAGGTGATTCTCCCCTTCTACTCTGCTCTCATAAGACCCCATCTGGAGTATTGCATTCAGATCTGGGGTTGGAGAGAAGGACCACAAAGTTGATCAGAGGGCTGGAGCACCTCTCCTATGAAGACAGTGTGAGAGAGTTGGGATTGCCTCACGATGCAAGAAAAGGATACACAAGTCTGCTAGTTTGCTACAGAATTCCTCTCTGATGTCCAAAACATTTTTGCTTTCAAGAACCAACTGTCACAGAATAATTTATATTCTATCTTAGGTGCTTCCTTGCAAACACTGAAATCCATCATGTCTAGAAACCATCAGATCCAAATAGGAGAGGATCATGCAACAGCATGTCATTAGTGAATCAATATTGGCTGACCAGGCCATGTGCTTGTCAAGGTTCCATTGATTTCTTTAATGCCATATTTTGCAGCTGGCCTGCCTAGCAGATCCATCTGTGTTGCAGTGTCTGCAGCTGAGGAGGAGATGGTTTTCTGGTCCCATAGACTGACTTATTATAACAACCAAACCATGTAGACCAAGCAGTATATTATTGGGCAAAGAAGGCATTTCTAGGATTCTGCTTTACTCTTTGCACAAAAAGTGCACTGCTGCCCATACAGCTACATTCACTCTAGGAACATTCCAGGAGTACATGATATGTTTTGGAGCTCCAGCCCAGGTACAGACTCACCTCATTACTTGCTATGCTGTAGGATGCTTGGTAGCTTTTCCACCCATGACTACTATTTCCCCCCCCATATGTTGTATCCAGCTTCAGCCAACCCCACTACTACAGTGGCTCCTGCTTCCTCTGTCTGGACACACACAGCTTCTGAGATAAGTCGTAAACTCCTCTATTCTGAAAGCACAAGAAGCTACATGCACTTGGCTTGCAATAACCGCATCATTCTTAATGGAAAACCAAAAAGTAGCACATCTGTAGGGTATGATCACAGAACTTTCAGCTTTGGCCATCCTTAAGTGGTGCTTATTATCCATTGGGTACACAGCAGAAAGTCAAATGGGAACAATTTAATAGAGTCAGAGATTGTTCACTACTGGGAGTATCACCTTTTAAGTTAGGGAGTA
>NW_009913122.1:108680-126884 GCF_000696875.1 Nestor notabilis | reverse complement strand
ACTTTCATAGCATGCCATTTATGGGGTGCACTGAAGAAAAACAGTTCAGAAGATAATTTTATGAAGGACAATAAACAGGAGCAGGGAGTTGGACTTGATGATCCTTGGGTTCTTTCCAACTCAAGTTATTCTACAATTCTACATTAACTGATCTCGGTGGCAAGTTGCAGAACTTGCTTAGCCTGGCAGCAAAGACCAAGCCAAACAAGAGCTGGGAATAAAACCTTTCCACACAGGTGTGTTATGTCCCAGGCTCAAGAGCGGTGTCCAGCAGTATTTTACCAAATAGAGCCAAATCAGGGTGCAACATGGGAGGGAGATTGTTATTTCTAGGCAAAGTGCAGGCTGGTGGCAGGCCGAAGGACTCCATGTGCCAAGCAAAACTAGTTAGCCAACTGTCTCTGGTGATTGTGAACATGTTGCTTTTCTTCTGCTTAGATGATTTTTTTTCTTTTTAATAAACACTGTCCTTAACCCAGCCCAATTCTAAGAAAAGAACTCCCATTAAGCACAAAATTAAAAAAAAAGGAAGAAAGGAAAGAAAAAAACAACCCACAATCAAATAGGTAAAAACATGGCAAAAAATCGGCTGAGGGAGAAGCCTGCTGTAGGAAATTTGGAGCAATCAGGGAACACAAACCAGGTTGCTTATCCTACCAGCAAAAAGATACAGCAAGAAGATGATGAACTAGTTCCCCTGGTTAACACCTGATTAACTGTTGTATCACTGTAAATCAAGGATGAAAAACAGAAATAGATTGATAGAGTCCTCATTAAAATAACACAGATCATGAGGAAATGGCTTTTAAAATTATGACTGGTTAACACAGGCTTATTCCATTTCCCAATCAAGTAAGTAGGGAACAGAAGCGCACTGAGAGCTTGGAGAAACACTTCTCCAAATAAGACAAGTGATAAGTCCCTTTCTGCTTTATATGAGAATATCAAGAACCAAACATTGTCTTCTTTTTAACAACTCTTTTCAAAACCCATGAGTTGAACCCATTATGTGCACAGCCGGGTCCATTTTGAGTGTCAGTTGTAAAGTGAATACATAGAAATTAACACAGTTCTCTAATGACATCTGCTGCTAAAACACAAGCAGCTCTTAAAAGATTAGCAGGGCAAATTTTTTGAAAGAGGTCAGGCCTCACTTTCATTGCATCTGTTGAACACTGGGAGTAGCCTGTGAATACCACTAACATGAGCGTTCCTATCATCTATGTAGCGCCTTGGTTGAATTAACTGAGTAACTACTTAGACCATAACCAAACCCCTATCTTCAAAGTTTAGTCTGTGTAACATATTTCCACAAAGTCCTTCCTGTCTCCTAGCTTACCACCATTTCCAGCAGTGCTGCACACAAAAGCAAACACATGGCTGTCTGGTGCATTACTCCAAGGGTAGAAGAGTTGGTCTAACAGTCCACTGAAGACCCCCCTGGAGCAAGGCAACAGAGTAGCACAGTAAAAGACTGCTCTGCAGAGAAGGGACCTCCCAACTAGTCAGTGTTGAGAACTAACATGTTTATTACCTCTTATGTGTTTATTATCTCTCAAGTTAAAGCTGCTGCAACATGCTCTGCTTTAGCAAAATGAACTGAACTCCAGTGTGTAATTCAAAGGTAGCCAGTAAAAGCACACAGACAAATCTGTTCCCAGATACATCTCCTGGGACAACAGCCAGGGTTGACTTCCATGTCATCCCAGCAAGCAGAGACTCTTAGGAATTCAGTTTAATGATTTGTTAACATTTCTGTAGCAAATCAATTGCAGCAACCCGAGCATCTAGCAAAGGCAGTTACAGTAAACCCCAGTATCTCCACTTTAAATGCACAGTCCAATACCAACATATCTGTAGATGAAAATTCCCTGGTTCTGAAAGCAATTCTCCACAGACAAATCTGACTCCAGGCAGTACAGGTTAATAGTATTAACTCACCCACCCATATGCCTTCCACCATGCTCATTACCATTTGTAAATTCCTTAAGGAGTGCCTGACCAGCTGTCCTTCCCCCCCAGCCCAGTTGCTTTTGAGTTATGGTCATTTTCAAAACAGTTTCATGAACCATGTGGAAACTTCAGAAATATGAATTCCCTTGGAAGAGTTTCAATACAAGTAATAGGACTTGTACTGAAGTCCTATTACTGAAGACTAAGTCCTAGAAGAGACTTCCTGAAAGTTAAGACACGTTCTGCAAGATTTACTTCAGCATAGGGTTTGGGAACACAGGGGAATGAACATTCACATGAACACACGGGCTTTCCACTACAAGATACCTGGTTTTTGAGTCTTGAAAATAGGCTGGTGGGTTTCACTCCACTGTTGTTTCCAAGGGCTTTGCAGACATGAATTTGCATGTGTGTGTATTCTTTGTTTGCTTAAAAAAAAATCATCCTCCAAATAGAGCAGCTTGTGGGAGAGGTCAGGCTGACAATCTGTGCAGCAGTTACTATGGAAAGCTGCACATGATGGAGACAAAAGAAAGGTGTGCTAAGGTCAGAGCGCTTTTAATCATACATGTTTAAAACAGCAAGACAACATCCGCATCTAAAGCTCTCTGGGTGGCAGCTGTCACCCGCTCTGCCTTTGACTCTTACATGTTTTGGAGCAATTACGTCTTCTTTATGGACCTTGCTTTTTTCTCTCTGTAAGATGGAGAACTGGAACCAAAGCTTTGTGTTGCTGACACAGACTCGTGCAAGTTCCCAGCTGTTAGACCATCAGTCAAGGACTTGAGAAATCAAGTTTCACCTCATTGCTGTAGCGTGGGATTCTTGTAAGCGGGTCACACGGGCACCTATTCATACTACCTCTTCCGGCACCAAAGAAATTCTTGGAGTGCTACTGTGGTATTTAAAAATCAAAAGAACAAGCGGGTCACACGGGCACCTATTCATACTACGTCTTCTGGCACCAAAGAAATTCTTGGAGTGCTCCTGTGGTATTTAAAAATCAAAAGAATGATGAATGAAAAGCTACTGTAAGGGCTTAATTTAGGTTTTGTGCTTGTCTCTTTTCCACTGACTGGTAGCTAGGAGCTTTCCAAACTAATCTCTCTGCTATACTGCAAGATGCTGATGATTCGAGTATATTAATGACTGAAATCAGCAAGAGTATATAGAGAGAAATTATTCTGTGAGAAACACAAAATTCATTAAGATCACACAGTATTTGTTACTGTTACTGTTCCATATGTAATTTATCATAATAAACCTTTGTTCTCAGCTAATGCTTTCTTTATAAATGGTTAAGATGATTATCTCTGAAACGAAGATGGGGAAAACTATGGCACAGACAGGAGGCCAGCAAGAGGTTAGGGATCAAAATGCAGATTTTATCTGTTATCTTTACTGTGGGCTTCAACCACTAGCAAACAGTAGCTGAGCCATGGCCAGCACAAGCCTATTCTGAACATGAACATTCTGTGTTACAGCTGGCAACACACACCTCTGGAGTAGGTCCTATTGATCTGCTGGAGAGGAAGATAACATTTTAATAACCATTTAATTAAAACAAATTGTTTATGAATTGCTTACAAATGGAAACTTAAAGCGTGACTAAAAATAATTGAAAGATGTCTTTCTGTCCCATTTTAGAGCAGAGAAGCATCTGTAATGAGTGTTAGCAACGAGCAAAATATAAAATTAAAAATCCAAAGATCACTCCCTCTTCTGTTAAAGTTGGGAAGAATTTATGGTATTTTATTTGTACAGAACCTTATTGGTTTAATGCCTGTTAAATTGCCTGGAAATTTTATGTAAAATAGATTAAAAAAATCCAGCAGATGATTTCTACAGCCTTCTAGAAGCAGCACAGGATGTACTCACTTGCAAAATGTTGCCTATTCATTAATCACAGATGAAGAACATTAACCAGTCCAAAACTGGTCCTCCATGAATGTCTGTTTTCAAACTATTTGGGGTATTTCTCCAAAGCACAACAGAAACAGTCATGCCTCTCAAAGCAGAAAGAGTTAATTCGTGTTGGTAAAAATATTTCAAGATCCCCTACAAAATCAAACCAATTAAACCCACCAGACCATGCACAAAATCAGCTCTGTGGCTTTGCTGCATATGCAATAGGTAGCAAAACAGAGGCCTAGGAAGCCAGGGTTTGTAACTGAAGAGTGTTTTACCCAGGTCTGTTTCACTTGGCATTGTGAAGGACTAAGAGCAAGCAGAATTTCAGCTGCAAAACAACCATGAGCTGAAGGATACTGAAGCATTCAACTACTGAAGAAATTTTTAACCACTCTGAAGTGATGGAAAGAGCTCACTACAGCAGTGTTTGAGGACCACTTCCACTGGACCTTACAGCATGCTCCAGAACAAAGACCTTCATTTCTATAGAATAGCTGCCAGATTCTATGTATCAAGCACCAGCACAGCTCACTGCTGTCAAAGGGAAAGCAGAGAGGGTTGTTTATTGCCTGAATTAAAACTGTCTTGCTGGGGAAGAGACATGCAGATATTAACCAGTATCTTTTATCATTTAACTTCACTCAGTCTCATGACCTACTTGTATCATTCTAGACTGAACATATAGCTAGATGTAGCCTTCCCATCAATCAATACCAAACAAGTTTGGCCTACAAGGATGCTGGGGAGGGACTCTTCATTAGGGACTCTAGCGGTAGGACAAGGGGGAATGGGTTTAAACTTTAACAGGGGAACTTTAGGTTAGATATAAGGAAGAAATTCTTCACAGTGAGGGTGGTGAGGCACTGGAATGGGTTGCCCAAGGAAGTTGTGAATGCTCCAACCCTGGAGGTGTTCAAGGCCAGGCTAGACAGAGCCTTGGGTGACATAGTTTAGTGTGTGGTGTCCCTGCTCATGGCAGGGGGGTTGGAACTAGATGATCTTAAGGTCCTTTCCAACCCTTTCCAACCCTATGGTTCTATGAAGTGGGAAAAATATTAGTCCTCTGTATCCACACCTTTTCGTCATAGATCTATTGAGCTAGAGGAAATACAATGCTACAAATAAAGAGCATATTCCTTAAAAATTCCCACCTTTATCATGTTGGGGTTTTTTTACCACAGAAAATCCATGTTGAAAAATTTGTGCTGGAAGAGTTTAGCATTGGAGGGAAACAGATATGTCAGCTCACAACAACAGAAAGGCTATTCAGAATGGGAGAATTTCCTGCATTGTATCCTCTCCTTACTCCAAAACTACCCGATCTAACAGCTTCTGAAAACAGCAGGGAATTTGCTGCTTTAAATTGCTTTCCATGTGCTCCTGTGGATCACTCCTACACGTGCTCAGCTGAGCAAAGGTGAAACTTGTCCCAAGGGAAGGTAGCTCTAGCCTTGAAATAAGGCAATTATGTTGCAGACTGAATGAATAGTCACCTTTAGCAGAAGATTGGGTGAAGCTTCCCAAGAACATCAGGGTCACTGTTATGTCAGGTCTGCCAGTTAAACAAGGGACAGTTTTGTTTTTAGAATATGGCTTAGTCTGGTAAAGCCATTTACAAGCTTTTGTATGAATTTCCATGTTCTGAACATTCACCAGGCTAGAAATGTCCTTAGATGACAGAACAGGCTGGTTCCTCATGACAAATCAGACAGATCCAGCTACTCTCAAAAAGTTACAGCGGTTTATGATATGACCCTGTAAGATGCCCAAGGCCACTCTAATCCTGCACACAGACCAGAGTCCTGCTATAAGCACCCCAGCAGTGGCAGGTACAGGATTTCACCACTTCTCCTTTAAAACGATAGCTGCTGGCATTCAAATTCACAAGACAACCCCCTCCTTGAGTGGTGGGATATGCAGAACAAGGGAAGCCCAGTCAAATGGTTCTGCTACTATCAGGTGGACAGCTTGGGCAAGTATCTGCTTCAGACACCAAACACCCTTGTTTCCACAGCGCTGTCTTGCAGCAGCCATAAGGCACCCACCCTTCCAAGCAACAGAGGGGGAAGGTAGGGCTGAAGAGTTTAATACATCTCAATATTTTTATTCCTTTCCTAAGCAAGCTACTATTAGAACCCAATTGGCAGTCAGCAACAGCTCTAACTGTATAATTTAATGTTAGAGCTCCTTCACAACTCATATGACAACAGAACTGTTCTGCACTCTGCTGGGGACCACATATTATTCAGGACATTGTGACGAAACGCAGAGATGCAGTAAAAATGGATGAGGAAAAGTGCATTCTGAATGGGGAGAAAAAGAATATTTTTTTATATGCTGCCTAAAGAAAGCCTTAGAAATAAATTCATTTTCTACATGCCAGCATCCAAATATGGTTATAGTTGAGATCCTCTGTCCATAGATAAATCTTGGGTTTATCTATAGGTACTCACTTCACTTTCCAGGAAACTGGCATGGTAGTTTTCTTCCACTTGTGTGGAATGAGGGAACCATGAAACTCCCTTTTGTTTAATGCGAGTGAAAGGCAAGTCATGACTTGAAAACTAGACTGACTGTATATCCACACATGGGAGGTTCTACAGGTGAATACATATGCCAAAAGAGCGAGCAAGCTTTGGGGGCAGACTGATAGCTGGAAAAAAAGCTTGTGTACACCCACTGGAGAGGAATGCAATTATATCAGGAAGTGCCTGCTCCCACCAGCATTTTCTTCACCTAACCTAAGCAATCTTTAAGAACTCAAACACTGACTAAACACTGAGCAAATCTGGAATTACCAGTCCAGGTATAGACCAATCTGAAATAAATAACCATCTCATGAGACCTACAGGATTCAGCTTGGACTAGCTAAGTTCCCCCGACACCCATATTTTTGTGCTACATTTAACATAGGCTTTCTAAATTTAAAAATGGAATCTCGCCCCCTCCCCTTTGAAAGGAAACATTTAAATCACTGATCATAACATATCTGTCAAGAAACTGAATATTTCATTTCTGATGAGCATCGGTCTAGTTTATTTTAAAACGTTAGAGTAAAAGAGCAGGTAAAAAAACCATACAATGAATGGAAGCTACCCAGAAGGTCACTGAAGCTGAGATAGTCAAAGATGCCCATGAAGAGAGTTTTAAAGTCTACAGGAATGTGGCACTTTAAACTTGAGGCAAAATTTGCTTAGCAAGTGACACAGAATTTTAATGACACAGGGCCAGTCCTATTGAGTTATGCCAAGGTGACAAGTGTCAGCATGGTTTCCTACAGCCAGCAATATCTCAGCCCTCATACTGCTAAGAGCTCTATTAGATTCTGCTTTAGTCTGATAGAGACTCTGCCATTTCAAAGCAGAAATATTCAGTCTCCATTCCTCCACTAACATGAGTTTCCAAGTAAGCCATCTATACAGCAAGGAAACAGGGAAAATGATTGACACTGACTGACATTTGCTGCACCTTCTTGAAACATTTTGTTTATTCCAGTTTGAAATCATATTGATCCTAGAAAAGCTCTGGGCAATGAAAGTAAAACAGAGGAGCCTGGAAAGCTTCTCAGGAACCTGGCTGAAAAACTGGCAAATCACAGCCCAGCATTGCAAGAGAAAACAGAGGTACAAAGTGATATTATGGGAGAGTCAATACGGCAGCGCAGCTCAGGCCAGACCTCAGCCCTTGTGCTCGGATCAAGCAGTCTCTGGCTCACAGTTGTCAGAGTGGGAAAAACACAGCAGCATGTGGCACATTGCCACGTGTTTGATTACCCTGCTTGAAACATTCAGGTCAAACTCCAGCCTTGTTCCATACAGACACATTTCAGGGTTACAGCCTCCTGTTACCACGAGCAAAGGAAACAGAGCTTTGAAGGTAACCAAAAATAAACTGCCTGTTAGAGAGGGAGACATCACTGTATCTTTTCAAAACCCTACCACATTAGAGAATTTGTTTCACTTCATCTGATGTTTTAGTATTTGATGTCAACAAAAACACACCCAAAACACACCCCTACTTTGGTTCTTCCTTTCTTTCTCCATATAGTTCATTATATTCCTTGCAGCTAGTGGCATTATAAAGGTCTCACCAGTTGTAGGAAATAAAGTATGTTTGTGTTGCCATAAATACTTTGCAAAGACAGGAAGGGCAGGGAGCTTTGTGGAAGCTGTATTTGGTGCAAAAAGATCTAGGAATCTCTACACCAAAGACTGTCTAAAACAGCATGTGTGTTTCATGCACACTGTCCAACCCTTTAAGTGTCAAAAATCCCATACCATTTTGTTAAAAAGAGAAACATGTCATGCACTACTAATTGAGTCAATCAATACACGGAGAAGGCCATGAAGAGAATGAAATGTTGTTGACACATACAAGCAGTTGTTTTCAATGTGCATAAGAGGAAAAAAGCTGCTTGCCCTTTATGCTTTAATTAAGACAACCTCAGGAACACAGGATAAAAGACCTTTTCCTCTGCACCCTCCTTGCCATCCTGCTTTTAACTCCCTGCTGTCTGACCATTAGTAGTGGTCAAAAGCCTGTAAACATAAAATGAGTCACTGCAGTCTCTCAGAAGGGATTCAGCCACCAGATGGGTTCCCATCAAGCTCCAGAGGCAGCCTCAGAAATTCATGAAGTACATGATGGATTGTTGCCATACCAGGGGCTTGTTATAAAGTGTATTTATAGGGTCCAATCACATGAGTTATCTGAACTGTCTGGGATTTTTTCCATTTACAGACATTCCACATCATCTTGGAGATGTTAAAGCCTCCAGAAAAGCCTTCCAAGGAGATTCTTACAAGACTTTTGCAGCCAAAGGACTAACAAAGGCAGCAACTTAGGCAGACATGTTTCTCCAGAACCTTTTTCTAGGCTGATGAGCACCCATGAAATAGCCTAAGACAATTTGCTTTGAAAACTCTGTAGGGAGCTCCATGGAAGCCTGGCATTTGAAGCCACTGAGACTTGCTCTTTCCCAGAGCTTCTCTTGTAATGTAAATCTCACTCTGCTGCAATGCAAAGATGAGCAATCTCCTCAGGCAGCTGGAGCTTTGGGCCTCTGTTTTGTTGCTCTTGGTGCAGTGCTTTTCTATCCCGTTTGTGCCTCTCTTGACATCAGGCAGCAAAGTGCCATCCCTGTGAACTGCTGTTAATAAGCGACAGAGTGCATGTATGATGCATTATGCGATCTGCAACTAGCTTCTCAGTCCCCAGTAGAACCATTTGCAAAATCATATTGCCTAAGCATGGCACTGGCTTAGATTAATACCCTTAGACATCTCAGTCTGTTTTCCTTATGCAACCTAACTTTTAAAGGCAGCCTTGTGTGGACCGACAAGAAGCCATTTCAGCCTTCCAAGGACTTTCATCCTCACCTGTTATCTTTTGCTTACTCTCAGCTCTGAGATCCCCATGCTGAGATCAAAAAGGAAAATAGTTATATGTTATAGAATCATAGAATGGTTTGGGTTGGAAAGGACCTTAAGATCATCTAGTTCCAACCCCCCTGCCATGAGCAGGGACACCACACACTAAACTATGTCGCCCAAGGCTCTGTCCAACCTGGCCTTGAACACCTCCAGGGTTGGAGCATTTACAACTTCCTTGGGCAACCCATTCCAGTGCCTCACCACCCTCACTGTGAAGAACTTCTTCCTTCTATCTAACCTAAAGTTCCCCTGTTTAAGTTTAAAGCCATTACCCCTTGTCCTACCACTACAGTCCCTAATTTTAAGGCAATTCATAGCAACCAAAGGCTGAGCTCAGCTAAGGCTTGCCTGATTGTCCCAACAGCTAGACAGATAAGGGAATAAGGAATGGAATAACAGTGACGGATTTTCTTCCATTCAGCAAGTGAGATTAAGAGACCTGAATCCTGTGAAGTGGTGTATGACCAACAAGGTACACTGTAGAATAAAGCTAGAGCGAGGTAAGACCAAGATGAACCTTCTCTTCCTCTGACCCTTCATGATTTAAAGAAAACCAGTGGCAAAACCATTTACATTCATTCTCACTTCTATATGACATCAAAGAAGAAACAGTCCTGTTGAGATGATGCAGCTTACAGTATCCATCAAGCACCTGATTGTTCTGCCACTTATTTGGTGTCATGATAGACTGGAATCCTAAAAGGCCTGTTAAGCTTTTAATTTTTATGACTTCAGAGACTAATGTAGTTCCAACTTCACTCAACTTTCTGTGACTATGTAACAAACATTAAAAAAAAAAAGAAATCTGTATTGTAACATCAGAAAATCTCATACACTTCATGATCTTAGGAGCCTGGGGCTTAGAATGATGGCCTGCAAGTCCTTAAGGCCAGGGTAAATCAAACAGAACTTTTCTAAGCATGAAGTCTTCCTTGTCTCTACATGTGTTTCATAACTGTGCAAAGCTCTTCTCCATAAGAAAAGATTCATGAAGCAAATTAACAACAGATTTCCAGTATTGTCAAAGCTACTAGGAAAACAGTATTAGCTAATGAAAAAGATCAAACTTCTATGAGGAATGAGTTAACCAAGCTACTCTTTAAATACTTCAGCATTTTCATCTTTGCTTGTGTAACTAAAAATTATCATTCAATGCCTCTTTAGATTGTGCTAAGACTCAATAAATCAGACAAATTAAGTTAGGCATAACTTCAACAGTAACATGTATCGTATCTTCTGTAGAGGTCAGCTAATCGACCCCTCAACGGAATGTATTTCAGCAATGTGCCTCTTAGTACTAACCTTGCCATAATGTGAGTGAGCAAAAAAAAAATCACTGAAGATGCAAATATTACAAAACTCTCACATTACTGGATACCATATGAAATGACAGGTAATCAAAGAATTACAGAAGATACAGCTAGCAAAAGACTTTGTGTGGTGTATTTCTATACTTTTAGGAATGACCACTTCGAATAAACCAGTCCCCAACAGATCTTAATTTTTCTTAAGAGTGTTACAAATCACATCCTTCAAATTGTTTAGAAACAGGTTTTCTTCCAAAGCTTTTGGAAGTGAAAAGTTAGATCAGAGACCTTTAAAGAACTGTCCCTGTAAGATTTCAAACATTTTATACTTCCAGTGAAGACTGGCATCTTGAAATAAGAGCTTTCTTCCCAGCTTAGAATCAGAATTTCATGCATTTCATCGTGGAGAAGTCCTGTACTCCACTCTTTTTCTTTTATAGAATAGTTTCAGTGTATCATAGAGATTGAGTTTTGACTGATACTGGAAACTTCACATGGAAGGATGTAAGAGTGAATGATTCCTCTGTTCATGACAAACATTTTGGTTTGGTTCTGGTTTTGGTTTTCAGTGAGGTTCACTAGAAGCTTACCTTGTACCATCCCTAACTTCTTCACATAAACAGAAACATCTGGCACTGATCAAATGCCCAGGAAGGGTAACAGACAGAAAAGGTCAGACAGCCAACTCTCACTGCTGTGTTGTGGACACAAAGTGGACAATGCTACTTTGTACCATACAAGAACACAATCCTTACTTTGTAAAATTATTCAGTGTACTACTCTCTTATTTCTATTCTCCATACTGTCTGGGAGCTAAATGTTTCTTCCGTACTTAATGCTAGCATAGAGGGAAAATTAATTTAACTACTTTTGAGTAAGACCAAGCATTCTCCATCCTAACTGGGCACAGTTCAAAAAGTTGCAAAAGGCTTCACAACAAAGCTTTCTCCTATTCCTCCTCTCTGGTCCCAGTGAATTCAGTGCTTAGATTTCCCTCCTTCCTTTTTTTTCACTTGAGAGTGAAAAAGAGAAGTAGGAGATGCCCAGGCTAAAATTTTGAGGAGGCGCCTTTTACCAAACGCTGCAGTGCGATGTCTCTGAAGGCCTCCAGAATTTAGGAGCTGAGGATACCCTGAGGATAAGAAATGACTGTGAGGAGTGCTGTATTTTACATACTAAAGTGTTCCAGGAAGCCTACTGAGAAGCAAATGAATTTACTTTCCCTTTCTTTGTACATTTAATGTTTGCCACAGAGTATATTGTGCTTGCAGCCACATTGGTACATACTTTGATCAAATTGGATCTCACAAGCTACAAGGGGTTCAAAATAAAGCGGGGCAGGAATTTGAGTGAAAACCTGTATTTTACAAGAAATTGTCAATTCGATCTTTTTGTCTTTTCAAAAGAAACTTGACAAGGCTGGAATTTCTGGTCAGTATCTAGACATGGATGTGCATGCAACCCAACACACCTCATAACCTACCAGCAGGAGAATTTGTGGGAAATCTGTGCTGAGGTTTCTCTGTGTCTGTTTCAGACATGGAACTTTGTCATCTTTGTTGCAGGTAAATACTTTAACTACTGGCCTGTCAACCAGCATATACATATTGCCTAATTCTTCGTACAAAGAAAAGAGCATGAGAAGCAGAGACATAGGAACTACGTCTTCACAAGCACATCATATACAGGAGACACTGAAGATGTGATCCTTGTGGTAGCTGAAGCCTTTGACCTAAAGCCTCACAGGCTCTGATCACACACTGCAGTGATTTGCAGGGGTGAATTTTCTTGCCTGCCCATTACACAGACCTCCTTCCACCAGGTTACATTGGTTATTCTATCACCAATATATCCAGAAAGTTCTCAATGCAGAAAAGCTTTCTACTTTTGAATCTCCTGAAAATAAGTGGAATGAAGAAATTACCTCATCAACTCCAACCAGAAACTATCCACCAACTTCAATCATAGGTACTTCTAGCAACACTGGAGATTCTGAATGTAATTTAATGGCTTCGAAACCAGCTGTTCGGTAGGAGAAATGAATTGCACTGGAGACATTGCCCTTTGATTGAGAGCTAAAAGTCAAGATCATTAATCCTGATAAAACAGCAGTACACTGATTGAGAAGAGCAGGGCGTAAGCTTTCCTCTCCCAAACAGATTTTAACCTTCTGAACCACAGCTCTCCTAAGCTTGTTCCAATTTTGACTTGTTATTTCATAGCCGTGACTCCCAGAGTCAAATCCGTGTGATGGAGTCACTCACTGTTCAGCTGCTGCCATATTCAACACTATCAGATTTACACTAGTTCATGTTGGGTATATTCTGGGGAGGAAGCAGGGGAGAAGATAAAGAAAATCAAACACAACAGATTCTTAAAATTTTGTAGAGAAAGACCTAGTATTTTTGATGGGACTAGTTTTATGCAATCCAGAAAGACAAGAAAATAAAAACCACTTCATTTTAAAACAAATGCTGAAGCAACCCTTCAGTTTTTTCAAAATCTGCAAGTTTTTGTGAAACTTAGCACTTCTCAGGTTGCATTTTAATGTTTGATTTCTCACTGGCTCTGGTGAGTACATCCATCTGCAAAATGCTGTGGGATTGAGAGGAAAAGCTTATGCATATGAAATCATTTTTATGTATGTACTTATTAGAGGCAAATTCTAAAGTCACTTCGAGCATGTCAATGTTACTTCTTCTAGAGCATAAGTTAATCTAACGTTAAAAAACATCCTTGCTATTCTATGATCATGAATCACTTATGTGTTTAAACTTTCAAAATACATATATACTTTACTTGAAGTGTTATATTTAGACTTAATTGTAAGCTTCAAAATTCAAAAAAGCTGCTTTAGGAAGAAATGCATGAACTGATTTGGAAACTATAAGCATCACTACCCACCCTTGTTAGCTGCCATGGTATATGGAATTATAGATTTTTCTCAAAAAACATTTAAAACCACCCATTAAAGGTAACAGAAAGAGGCTTCAGCAAAACTTTTGCTCTGACTTTTTCTTAGTAACCATGGAGTGCTCTTCCCAAATTGCTTTCAGCAGCAGAAGACATCTAAAGGCCCAGTAACAAATAGCAAAAAAACCCACTTAATTCCATTTGCCAGCCCTCTCCTTGAGCACAAAACAAATATATTTCAGATTATTAGGCATAGAGTTATATTACTAAACTTGTTGAGGTTTGGAAGGACTCGGGACAATTAATACCTTTCTATCTATGCTCTTTGATTTGAAAATTCCTGAATTGGGCAGTTACTAGGAAGAAAATCTGATTTCAATTCCTTGTGCTCAATTCTGTTTGTTTCATTCCCATTTTTGCCAAATCTAGAAACCTCGATGCATCTAGAGGGAAAGTATTTTTAGAGATTCAGTAATTATAAAGATAGGAGTGGCTCATAGAGGCACCTAATTGATGACATTTCTGAAGTACTATAAACATCCATGGAAGTACTTTTAGATCTCGGAAAGGGTAAGTCTATCCAGTACAAGTTTAGACTGCAATGAAAGGAGATTAAAATGAACTGCAGTATTTTTCTTTGACCAAGCAGTTGGGGACAGTTACTGTAGCTCAGCTGATGTGCAGTAACTCAGCACAATAACGCGAGTTAGGATCTGTACCACACAGCCACATCACAGGTGATGTAAATCAGCACACTGAACAATTATCACATCATCAGCACTGCACCAGCACAAAGCAGCTGAAAATCCACCCTTCAGCCTACAGATCTGGACCTAGTTTTCAGTCCCACAAACATCCTCCAGCTGCTAACCTTCCTGGGCAGAGTGACTGCCAAGTAGCTCAGCAGCAGCTTCTGTTTCAGATCCCTGAGACTATGTGTACAAACACAACCCACGTTGAAATAACTGAAGTTTGGATGTCAGAGAGGGACTCTTCATCAGGAACTGTAGTGATGGGACAAGGGGGAATGGGTTTAAACTTAAACAGGGGAACTTTAGATTAGATATAAGGAAGAAATTCTTCACAGTGAGAGTGGTGAGGCACTGGAATAGGTTGCCCAAGGAAGTTGTGAATGCTCCAACCCTGGCAGTGTTCACGGCCAGGCTGGACAGAGCCTTGGGCGACATGTTTTAGTGTGAGGTGTCCCTGCCCACGGCAGGGGGGCTGGAACTAGATGATCTTAAGGTCCTTTCCCACCCAAACCATTCTGTGATTCTGTGGTAAGTTACAACCACCACCCATCTCTAAGCTACATAAATCTCACCAGCGGTTCATAAAACAGCAAATCCTGGAGCCCGCTATGAAAAGCTGTCTCTCAGTTCATATTATTATTGTGCCATTTGATACCAAATAAACTTTTCACTGAAATAAGCAACTTAAATAACACTTTTCCTGCAAGAAGAGAGAGAAGGTAACAGCATTCTTCCACCTCTGGCTTTTCCTGATGGAAAATAATTCATTTACAGCTTATCAGCTAATTATACATGTGCCTCGGTATTTGAAGACATATGAGCATACTTTATTTAATGGCTAGTAATTACACAGGCCTCCTCTGATCCTTCTGTTCTAATAGGAAGTTTTTTCTGTTTTCATCCTCATGCTATCAACTCTAGAGGTTAAAGATCCCTGGACAGCTGGTTATCTTGTTGCACACAGAAAGCAGGCTCATACTTCATGTCATGATATAAGCTTCCCTAATAATTCACTGTTAATGGTACAAATCAATTCCTTCAGAGCCAAAAGCTGACCTCTGTTTGTTCAGTGTGTGAAAGCAGCCTTTGTTTTCATGTCTAGGTTAAAAATCAATAGGTACAGAAAAAGCAATATGAAGACCAAGCCACTGTTACCTTTTCTCTGGGAACAGGACAACACATAGGCCTTACACTTCAGTTCAATGTCTATGTAACCTCCTGCTGCAGTTGTCAACCTAGTTATGCAGCACCACTGGGATGTCACTGTGAGACTCAAAACGTCAATAGGCAGAGACATACAGATATGGTAAGATGCAAAGAATTCTTCTTAACTTGACATAGGCAGTTGAATAGCACAGCTGGAGGGAATGAAACTTCAGGCAAGAACGCTGCCAGAGAGGGGAAATATTGACGACAGTTACTTATGGAGAACAGATTTTGAATTTGTTGTCATCAGTGTTTGCAAAGGAAACCTCAGCCTTAGGATTATGCTCAGATAATTGAGTACCAGATTTAAGTGTGGCCCATTTCATCATGGGAATGCTCAGAAAAGATAAGGTGAATCAGCAAGTGGCATAGAGGCAGAACAGACCAATTAAGGTTCTTTAAACTCCTGAATGAACATCATTGTTCCAGAAGTTTTTCAAGTCCTGCCAGTCATTCCTCTAATTTAAGGCCACTTTCTTTCTGAAAGAGGGGATTTATGTGAGTTTAGGAGGCTAATTTACTCCATCAGTTGGTACCCTGTATCTCCTGAGTTTACTTCTGTAAATGAGCTCTGTCCCAGCTCTTTATTACTAAAGAACCTTTAAAGTTTCCAGCTTCCAAAGACTAGAAAGAGGCATTTAAACACCTTTAAGAAATGGAGACTTCAGATACTGGTAGCCAAATCAAACTCTTTCATCTCTAACCTCTCCTCAGAGTTACACTGCTGAACACATCTGATTTTAGTAACGGATTAACTCCAGAGAATAGTAAGAACTTGAACCTACCACTCTGATCCCAGCTGGTAATCAAACCATCCTGAATGAATGGCGAGTGATCTGCTAAGGTTTTTATGATGGAAGCATTTTTTTCTCACTTGAGACAAATAACCTTTTGGAAACCATCCTACATCAGCAAGATTGCAGCAGCATCTAATGTAATTAGTTAATACTTACAGCTGAAGAACTCAAGAAGGAAAGATAAAAGTGGCTTTCAAAAGTAATGGGGACAAAAATAGATAACACACCCCAACTTTCTAGTTGCTCTGACTTTTGAACCTGTTAGAATTCCTAGTTTCAAGCTGCTCTGTGCACCTGTGATTGTTTTTTAATTTTTGCCAAATGCAAAAAAGCCAAAACACATACAAAAGCAACGCATTCTGGGTGCTTTAGGACTCAGCATGAAACAACAGCACATGACCCATGAAAGAATTTTTTCTGAAATTGTCCAAAATGAGCAAAACACTGAACTAAACGTTATGTTGTTTTAAAAGCCCTGTAATAAACAGCACTGGAACAACGTGCGTTTATGGCTTTACATTGTGGTTAAGATTACAAAACAAGCAAAATCCTTAAATACCTAGAAACATAATATTTTACTAATAGGCAGATCTGTAAAGTCTGTTATTTGGGACAGAGACTGGGAAAAAACTTCCCCCCCCATCACTTTCTGGCAAGTGACAAGTTGAAGCAACTCTGGAGAGGAACCAGAAAACAGGAAGCTCCGAACGTCAGCCTTCCAGGCCCAAGTCTGAACTGGGCTGTTAATCCCTTCCCATCATTAGAAACATTTTGAAAACTGACCCACTGAAAAAATGAAGTGCATTACGAGCATTCAGCCTTAAGCACAGGGCAACAGGAGGCTTTTAAGTATCTCGTCTCTCCTATTATAACATTTTCCCTCATTAGTAAGGTGTGCACCATGCCTCCCTTCATCAGAGGTCCAGAATAATCACTTATTGTAGCTACCAAAGGAGGGAACAGCAGATGTTTCTGCTCTTGTGATAAATATTACAGATGTTACATGAACACTCTTGGGTCTTATACATGCAAATATCTAGCTCTTAGGTCCTGTGCTGGTAGATACACTTATAGATATATCTAATGGTGCAGGCAGTTGTAGGTCCAATAAAAATTACTCTGCATCTGCATTGTTTCCTTTATTTAACTATGCTTCTACTGAAATTGCTTGCCTCCTTTCACATCCACCTTTATCTGTTCCACTGCTAAACCAGTGGCACCAGTCTTCACCAAGACCAGCCAAGCTTCAAATACACTTTATTTGGGAAAGAGGCTGACTCCATTTTCACTGAAAGCCAGGAGAAGCTCAGTTGTAGACACTGTGAGGGGAACAGACAAATGAGAATTGATGTCTTTTCTTCATTCCCAGAGCTGACCAAGCAGCTGTGCTCTGGAGAAATGAGTAGAACCATAGATTCATTTAGGTTGGAAAAGATCTTTGAGATGATTGAGTCCAACCATAAACATAACACCGTTTCCAGCTGTAAACCATGTCTTGAAGTGCCACATCTACACATCACCTCCAGGGATGGTGACCCTACCACTTCCTTGGGCAGCCTGTTCCAGCGCTTGATAAACCTTTTAGTGAAGGAATTTTTCCTAATATCCAATCTAAACCTCCCCTGGCACAACTTGAGGCCATTTTCTCTCATCCTATCACTTGTTGGTAGTATCAGTTGCCTCGAATTGCATAGTAAATACATCCTTTAACACAGCACATTAAGGAGAGGAAAAGACAGCATTCAAAGCAAAGTCATAACAGGACAGCATTAGCTTATCAGCTTTTGTATTGGATCCAAATAACAAGTAGAGATGTTCCACAGTACCTCAAAGCTCACTGTGAAATAAAAAAGCAGTTTCTGGAATAGATTATACAGGATCCTATTATGCATTCACTTACTTGGTCTGTAACTTTGGGACTTTTTCGTACCTA
>NW_009913122.1:105454-108632 GCF_000696875.1 Nestor notabilis | reverse complement strand
CTATATATACTCATATTCAAGGGAATAACATGGAAAAAAGAAAGGGGTGCTGTACTTCATGGCAACAGTGATTGTTCGAGACTCAGAAACAGGAGAAATGTAAGGCCCTATTCCCTATGTCTTGCTCTAGGTAAAGTGGGGAAGAGGGAACGATCCAGAAAAAAGCAAATAGATGGGTCTTTTCTGGATAAATAGCAGAAATAACATCTTTCTTGGAGGATTTTTCTAACTCAAAACAGTAAGACACAGGCAGTCTAAGTTCTTTGTGATGGTCACAAGTCTTTTTTTTAAAGAAAAACCTATTAAAATCATATGAAGTAAATGGACATTTAGATTTGATTCCAAAAAGGAGAAACTTAGGGACTGAAAAGTGAAAGGCAATGCAGGTGGAAGTGATCATAAGACAGCAGAGGAAGGGAAGAGAAACCAGGAGAATGAGGACAATGGACTTAAAAAGAAGGCGGGGGGGGGGGCAGAAACAGACTTCAACACATTTAGAACTGTGAGGCACTGCCTCTCGGGAAGACAATCTAAGATAGAGAGGAATGCAGGAGACCTGGTAGCGCTCAAAGAGACGGTGTCAAAAGCACAATAGCAGACTATCCTACTACAGAGCAAAGATAGTGAACATAGCTTGAAACCAATATGGTTACATTAGGAGAACTTTAAAGACTAAACAATCAAAAAGCAACTGCATAGAAAGTGGGAACAAGGACAGGCAACTAAGAAAGACTATAAGGGAATAGCATACACACGCAGGGATAAATCAGAAAGGCTAAGGCATAAGATGAATTACGACTAACAAGGACATAAAGGCAACAAAGAAGCTCTATAAATACATTAAAAGTAAGAGAAAAGCAAAGAAAAGCAAATGGAGAACAAGTCTGATGATGCCAAGAATGCAGTATTATCTCTGCCACAGCCTCCAGAAAAAAAAAGGTTAGTTGTGACCCAATACTTAATTCCATTCTAATAAGGAGACAAGAGAGCTGGTCAGAATAGGAAGGAAGCTGAAGACTGTTCAGATGACTTAAGGCTTGCTTGCTCAGGGACATAAAAACACAGTAAATTCAGGTGTGAATTTGCCCTGTGACTCTGCAACAGCCAGCACCTGCTTTAAGTGATGCACATCTGTATCTGCAGAACAAGTAGGCAGGAGTGTTGTATTGTTCCAGAAGATGGTTGGTGTCTAACCTTGACATAGAGGTAGTGGTGACAGGTGCAGGATATTTCTAGAGATAAGAGAAGAAATACATTCGCATTCGCAAATTTCAGCACTTTTAAGACATAACTTCTTTTTCCTTTCTGGCAAATTCCTTAAATCTGTTCAGCTGAGATTATGCAAAGGATCCAGGTCAAGGCCCCACAGCTACCAGCTCTGTGCAAATGGGCAAAGTCAGCTTTGATCTGCCATCTTCCAAAGAGGCTGTACCTGCAAGAAGATAGAAGCGAGGGTCCCTGCAGTCATAAACATGACCCCTTGGTGTTATGGGATGTGTTACCCAACAGTTTCTGCTGCTCAGTCAAGGTACAGACCACCTCTTATGCTCCAAGATCTTGTCATCTCTCTCCCGTCTGACCAGGATGGGTCCCTGCCTACTGTCCTCCATATGGCACAGATCAGATGAAGCCTGTGCTCTCAGGACTCCAAGTTTTAACTGTCCTCTATTAATAACACATTCTTTCTGCAACACAAAGTGACTCCACAGCATTTTCTGGTAAAGGAAATTATAGCTTGGCATCTGTTCTTTTCACTGCCAGAACCAGATTGCTCATCTTATTATATCTTACAAAATTGCTCAAGACCTGCAAGGAGAAAATTGATTTTCAATATGGCCTTTTTTTGTTTTAATAGGCACACTTAAGATCATTAAAAGCCCCATGCCAGTTCCAAACACACCACAGCTCTTTTGCAGGGACAGCCATTGTGAGGGCATTAGGAAATACAACTGTGGAGCTTCAGAATGTTACATCCCAACACTGATACCAAGGAGATCTGCTTGATCATGAAGCTCTGAGCAATGCTGCCCCATTTCAGCTCAGCTGGGAATGAGTCTACCACTTAACCCCAGGTGGTGAGCAAGCACAGCAGAGAACATCATCATACCACAAAAAGAGGTATGTAGCTATTGCCTTCTGCTGCAATCTCTCCATTTATAGGTGAACTAACTTCCCAAAGCTGTGACTCCCAACTGATCCAACACAGTACCAGAAACACTAAAGAACACCCTTTCACACTTTCTAAAATATGGCACAATGGCACAGGTTCAAAAGAGGAAGCACCCCGACAGCTAGGATTGATATTCCTACTATCACCCATGTTAAGGGGTGATAGGACCACACAGCCAGGAAGAGATGTATATCTGCATTTATCTGTGCTCTCTGCTGAACAGATGTTATGTTAAATCAATAGAGAAGATCATTCCTGACTTTCATCCTGTTGCCACACCTTGCCAGCAAGATGAAGTCACCTGCTGTGTTACAACATGGCTTTCTTAAGCCTCACACTGTGAATGAACAATAGAAATAAAGCTGTAAGAGGTGAGGATCTGTGGAAAATGGCATAACCTTGCAGGTAATGTGCCTCCTACAAAAAAACTCACAGAGCAAGTGAATGTCTCCAATCCTAGAAGTCTTTTTTATAGAGCAGTCCAGCTGTTTTGTTTGCCAAATGGCAGCCAGAGGATATGTATTATTAATTAATAGCCATTGTCCATATGGTACTCATACCATTTACTTGCATCTCATGTACTATTACTCCTGCACCACAAACCTACAGAGGTTGCAGACACAGCCTATAGCTAGCAGAAGCATTTCCAAGAGGCAGCACCTGCACACAGACCCAGGAGCTGCAGACAAGCTCAGAACAGAGTTCAGCTCCAACATACATTATCAGCTTTTAGCCGCTGCTGAAAGAGCCAAACTACAAAAGGCGGGAGAAGGAAAGTGATCTGACTTCAAGTCAAACTGTCCCACTTCCCTTAGGCTTACAGTTCTGATTTAGACTATTTACATGTCTCCTTTCCCCTTCAGTCAGGCCTTAACAGAATCCAGAAGAGAGCCACAAATCTGCTGTGAGGTTCTGAAAGAAAATATTAACCACAAAATTGATATATTCACATCATTGAGGAACTGAAAGCAATAAACCTGCCTAGAGAGACCCTTTCTGTTATCTCCC
>NW_009913122.1:94845-105423 GCF_000696875.1 Nestor notabilis | reverse complement strand
CAGGTACATTCACCTTGGCAACACCCCTGATTAATAACATGGCATCCGAGATGTTGTACAGCACCTGAGCACAGAGAGCTATCCTCCTCGTGCTCAAGCATCACAGCAGCAGCACATAGGATGCTTTCACCTCCAAAGGCAGGGGAGGAACAGCTCAGTAAAGCAGATGGGTCAAGGTGAGCAGCAATTTAGCCTGTGGAGATGCAGTCCTATTCAACTGGCACATTGTGCAGCTTAGCCAGTTAATGTTCCTCTGCTGGTCTGATACATAAATCATGCATTAGCACCTTTGTTCTGTCTGCAGGGCACACATAACTAACCAGCATGGTGCAAAATTTGCTTTGGCTCAATAGCAGGGCTGCTATTCTCAGGGCATTCATTAAGTGGAAGTGGCCAAGGGAAACAGGCACAGCTCAGTGGATATTTCCCTTCTAATTGCCAGCAAATATCTGTTGAAAGCCTTCCTAATTTTTTTCCTCAGTTTTAGCAGCTGGAGAAAGAACTGCATGTGGACACTGAATAACTGGAATTTCACAATCTTTCAAGATCAAAGTAACTTTTTTTCATTCCTTACCTGGACTTGTTCCCTCAATTTCCCTTCCAGTTACTTGGAGATAAAGACTAGGATTACCACTCACAGCCAGGACTCTGTGCCATTCCCTTCTAAGTGACTAGTCATTAACTTTTTTTTTTCCAGAAGACACTGTTATTTTTCTCATCTTCCAGCATTAACACATCACTCCATCAATTTCATCTTCCTTCATCACCGGTCTTCACTGGCTAAAATCTCCACTTCTCTTAACGCACTCCAAGACCTGCACTAGCCTTCATGTAGGCAATCACATCCCTCCCCATACATGCATAAATCCTGTGTTTCACTGAATAAGCTAAGGATGCAGTCTGCCCAAATCTCTTTTCAGCATAATATTTGTGCTCTGTATGGCAGTGAACTTACATTTAGCCTGAACTATAGACAGAATATCAGTGGTCCTATTTCACTGCTATTTCCTTCTGGTAATTTTGCAACCCGCTAATAGTGAACAGAATATGTAAGCACTGAAATAATGAAAGGTAAAATGTAAGGGGAATCCTAAGAGCTACAGCCTAAAGTGGCATTTGCCAAGGTTGTGCTGGCCAAGTTAAGTGCAATCTGCTAAGAAGCTCCAAGTGAACAGACAAGAGGTTTGAGAAGAGAAACCATTGAAAATAAGACTAGTGCTGAACAGAGTTCATGCACACAGAAAATACTGGGATGAGTTCCAGCCAAGGCTCAACCTGTGTAACCTCCACACAAGGTTAGAGGGACTGAAGATGCTTAGAAGTTCACAGGGACCAGATCTAAAGACTCTGAAAAGAAATCATGAAATCCAGAGACCACCTCTATCAACCGAGGAAGTTTCCACTGAATGCCCTGAGAATTCCACCCTTTAAACCTGAGCAAACCCACCAAAATTCACCAACCTACAGTGATTAAAATTGCTTTAAAAAGTCAAATTTTGATTGCAGGAAGGTAATATGAAGACAGTCTTCGAATCTGAATTAGGATGAGTCATGCATATTTTATTTCCTTCTTCAAATGCAAATGCATGTCTAATGTATTTAAAGTTTTGTCTATTGCCAGGCTGTTTACCAGCAGATGTACAAAGGGAAAGGGATGACAAGGAAACTACAGGGAGACAGTTTTCTCAGCACTTGAAGTCCTGAGTATAGCAGCACAGTAGATGTAATGATGACATATATCCTAAATGTTACAGATAAAGGCAGAGAGAAGGGAAACCAGTCAAGGAGAATAAGAAAAAAGGACATCCTCCATCATTTCATGGATTGAGATAGGTGTAAGACCCAGCTTTGTGTCTTGCTGTGTTTACCTGCAACCAGTGCTGGACAGGTTCTGATCTCGAGTGTCTTCAGCATCCTCAAGTTTCCTCCAAAGCATGGGAAGTATTTTCCAGGCACAAAGAATACCAAAATACAGCCATTGTGCCCTTCTTTTTTCCATGATCATGTGCTTGATTCCTAGGTGGGACATTTGGGAACTTAAGCAGCACGGGAAGCTTGATAGATGGAAAATACATTGTGAAGCAAGAATGATATTCACAAAGCTTCCTGCCTGTTTTGCATCACCAGATGGCCCAAAACCCATAATATATGATGTGAAAACAATGTCTGTCTATTTGTGCCTTGAAAAAGCCCCAAACGTACATGCAGAAAGAGTAGGTTGGCACAACACAGTCAATAGATGTAGGAGTGACAATGAATTACCATAGCTTTGTAAGAATAGCTTGCTTTGGGCAAGGTCTCAGAAGAATAACCCGAGAGACAAAAACAACTCAAGGCCTTATAGGGAAAGCAGAGAACAAGTTTCAGTTTGGCACCCATTTTATCTCCTACACCACCAAGGCTTTCTCATGGTCAAGGAGTAACACTGTTCCTTTCACCTTGTCTTATTCCTAATGACTAGAAGCTGCTGTTCACAGAACAGTGGCCATGAGATGGAAGGAAACCAAAGGACCAGTTAGGTCATTAATCCATCAAGTTGACAGAAGATTAGTCCTTGGAGCATATTTCTTCTTGTATCCAGTTTACTTCTTAAACAACCCCAACAACAGAGTGTCTATTGCTTCCCTTGAAGAAATTACCCACAGCTCGTTGAAGAACTCTCACCACGATAATTTCGATTCTTTCCAGCCTGAAATCCCCCTTTTTCTTAATTTTGTGTTACTGCTCTCAGCAATCTTTTGTGGCCTGCTTTGTAGTGCGTTCCCCAGCACACATTCTGCATGTGCACATGGATCCTTCTTTATCCTCTAGCTTTGTAAACTATATTCAGCATTTTCAACCTTTCCAAACACATTTTCCAGCCCTTTAGGTTTGGGGAAGAGCAGTAGCTTTTTTTGGGCTGTTTTATTCCCCATTAACTTCCCTCCCACTTGTCTCTACGTTTTGGTGTCTGATGGTACTTGAAAAGCTCAAACTGGCACACTGATCTGCTGGAAGAAATAGGAGAAAGGCACAGCAGACTACAGAATGATGTCAAGTGCACCAAGTTCCTTCCAGAGGGGAAAAGATAAACACAGACATTTTTCTTCTCTGGTGGATGGAAGATTGGATGGTTGTTCACTCCTCTATTGGCAAGAGCTGTGCTTTGAACACACCTTTGCCTGCCAAGCAGAAGGATCAGGCTAATCGACAGAGGAAAAAAAAAGACAAGCATGAGTACAGTAAAAATGCTTCCAGGAAAGGGTGTTCCATATTGACATCAGTACTTCAACCAGCCACAGCAGAGGTTTGCGTATCAAAGCACCACTCCTGTCTCTGAGAGAAGTCTCAACCTCCCCATGTTCTGGAATAAAAAGCAGCTGCACTAAATCACTTGTGGGACAGCTGATGGCAGTCAGGGCTTGGGCTGCCCTTTGCTAGATGCCAAAAGGCTCAGCCAAAGACTGGCTACATGCTGGAGAAATCAGTGGAGACAGAGTCCCTTCCAATCTGAGGGCTGGAAATCAGAGAGGGACTTAAGATAAGAGAGGGATCATTCAACACAGAGCCCAAAACCAGAATAAATAATTCTTACAAGATATTCTTACTTGAACGGGATATAAAGAGTAATACCTTAGCACAGCATCAAATGAAGTTGGCACCTGTGGCAGGAGTGCCACAGAGAGCACTCAGCATGATGCTGAGTATCCCCAGGCAGAGGTTCCTAGGAAAGCCAGTTCTTCACAAGCCAGTTGCCTGCTGGCTTACCCAAGTAAAAGTACTGCAAACCACACTACAGATCACTCCAGCCCTGATGAAGCAAGAAGCTTGTGCAGATTTAGATCAGATGAAGGTCTGGCCAGGAGAGTACAGCCACACAGGGCATTCCCCGCAGCCCCACTGACTTCAGAGGGAGTGGTATGCACCAGTCAGAGCAGATATGGGCAAGGATAAGCAGGAGAATGGGCTCATGCTGCTGGGTCTGTCTGTCCACTGCAGTCCACTTTGTCTGACTGGAGATGAAAAGAAAACAGGCCTGGAGAGCCACTGGGAAGTCCAGAGGTGGTTCAGCCTTAAGTAGTGATTGAGCTTCCTCCTTCTCTGCTCCTAGTTGAACAGGACTTCAGCATCATGAGCAACAGAAACCTGTTCCCAGCTACACCAGTTTTGTCTCTTCCTTCAATGGATGGAAGAGACCTCATTAATGAATTTTTATACCACACCATCATAATCTCTCTTGACTTTCAATGGCTTTGAGCTACCACCACACACCTTGAAGAGCTGAGCTTTTGCATCCGTGATAAACTCAACTTTAAACTGATTACTGAAATATCCAAGCTGTTCATGCAATGACTGCCAGCTGAAGCTGCACTCTCTTCACTGCTTAATCTTCACTTCCAGCATCAGAATTCATTTGTTCTTTCCCACTGCACTCCCTGTTCCCAATTGTGCATTCCCAAGCCCTCGTGCACACCCCTCTTCCTACCTCCACTGAGCACACTGCTTACACAATTTCTAGAAATGGCTCATTCAAGACAGAGCTTATTTGTTTCAAGCAATAAACCAAAAAATAGGCAAAAGGAACAACTTAATTACTGTTTACTTGAGGACAAAACCAGAGTATCTTTGATACCTTTGTGTGCAACAGAAGGTAAATTTTATATTTAATTCTTCTTTACTTCCTCTTCTGGATTCCTGAACAACAGTAATCAGCTCTCTACTCTGCCAGAAGTAATTGCATTTTAGAAGTAAGCTGTCCCAGCAAAAGTTTAAGTAGAAAGCAAAAACATCAAGTTGCAGCTACCATGCCCAGCAAGGGGCATGAACCTATTTCACTACCACCTATGGCTTCAAGCAATGCATAGACTTACCTGAGCCATGACCCCAGCATCTGATCAAGAAACCCCCACATCTCTGCCATGCCAGACAAGCTCTTCCTTTGAGTTGCCTCTAGCTCCTTTTGTTCTCACCTCAACGCAGAAGCAGAGGGAAAAGGAACTCAAAGCTATCAAACCCAGAAGCATCCTCCACATTGTTAACCCCTTGCTCCTCCTCCACATTGCAAATATGAAGGATCTTTTCCTTTGCAGCTGATTCCACCCTCTCCTGGGGGCCAGGGAAGCAAAGGCAGACAGCTGTAGCCTTTCTGCAGAAAAGGGCATTTGCCTCTTTCTTGCCAGCTGAGGGACAATGCCCAGCCCCCTGAGGAAGGCAGATACCATCCACTCTGCTTGACATTTGCACAGTGCTTTGGAAGACAGCTATCTAAATGTAAGAAAATGAGGGGATATTGTTCAAATCCTGTAAACCTCTCTGAAGCCAAGAGGCTAATGCCAGTTTACACCATCCAAGTATCTAGGCCTGTGTAATTAACAATTAGAGATGAAGCACAGGGGCTGTAAGCAATAAAGCCAGGTTTACTCAGGTCTATGGCCAGCACTTAAGCACAGTTTTACTGTGTAGTTTTAATGAAAAATGGAATCCTCTCAGAAGAGAACAAAATTTAAACCTGTTAAAAGGATCATCCAACATCACGTTTGTCATTGTAATGACTGGAAAATTATCCAACCCATTAAACAGCACATATGATCTTTCCAGGTGGGTCAGAAAAAGCCTAAGGCACAGAACAGCGGGTACAATAGAGGTCAAACAGCACTATGCCGTGGACACTGAGGCCAGCAGAAGCTGTGAACACACATGGGTTTGAGGACACCACTTGGCAAAGTGGCATTTTCTACCTCTCTTCTACTGAAGCCTGGGAACACTAACACTGCAGCACTTCCCTGCCTTCCCCGTCCCAGTCAGAAGATTTAGCGGAGGTGATTTACTCAACCTCCATGTGCGATACAATCAGATTGGTTAGAAGCACCCCAAGTCCTCAATTCCAGCTATTGTACCTTGTGCTTTTGCCTCACAGATCAAAAAGCTTCTTTCACACATTTCCTCTATGCAACACGATCCACTGGCCTAAGACAGTTGCCTTATTAATAAATACTGCAACAATACCCTGAAAGTCACAGGTAAAAAGTGCTGGCGCTCCACAGGGCAATGCGTGTGAAATATCCTAGCACTTTTGTCCAGGGCTTTCCATGCAGCTCCCTGTTTAATGAGTCCATCACCAGGTTTAATGACCTGCCAGAGCTTTAGAAACGCTCTGCCCTCCTCATCAATGATTCACATGCAGTCTTAAACTGTGCACAGATTAAAGAGGCTGCTGCTCTCCCACCTCGCTTCAACCCAAAGCGGTTTTAAATATTTCATCTCACCACAGAATTCTTCTGTACACATCCCAAAGGTGCTCTGAGAAGCTCTTGATGGGAGTTTGGCTTTACCTGGCAGAGGGCCTGCTGGCACTACAAGAAAGCTGTCACTGCCAGGCCTGCCCACATCCTTTATTTACTCTCTTTAATGAGTCCTGCATGATCCTGGCTGCGAGGAGTGGGGGTAGGATTTTCTGTAGAGGTTGGTGCTTTCTGTTTATGGAAAGCAGATGGAAGCTCTGACTGCAGGGGCAGAACAGAGAGGTACCTGATCCACAATTACCAGGGTCAGCAGGAGCCTTCCTGTAGCTTCAAGAGAAATAGAGCCACAACTCAATTTTCCTGTCAGCCCTGGTGGGATTTAAAGGGAACCAACAAATGCAGAAATGTAGGCAGGACCTTGCACTTCCAGGATCATCAGTCTTCTAGGATACCCAGAACACCTTATAGCTCTTACTGCAAAGCAACTCTAATGTGAGAGATCTCACAGTCCAGACAGCCATAGAGGCTTCCCTCCCTGCACAAAGCAAGACTATGCCCTGTGATATAGTCATATAATTCTCATGAAAACATTTTTGGTCCCCAGTGAAGGGGAGCAAAGTAGCCCACGGGAGAGAGAAAGAGACCTAGAGCCACTCCTCAATGTTGCCACAGACCTCATTGTCCAAGAGCATTTTGGGATTTACAAATCCCTGGTACAGTACAACTTAGTACATTACCAGGAACAGCCGTATTTATGAGACATGTAGCCATGCATGCCATACACTTCTAGCAGGCAGAGGTCTGCCCAACACTCTGGATTTTCCTACAGGTTCAAGTTCACCACAATTACTCTAGGCAGATTCCCACAGCTTAATGTTTTTCCAAGTAGTCCTATATATATGGTACTTTAGGATTATATGCTAAATAAACAAAGAAAACATTAAAAAGATCAGGAAACATAATAACTAGAGAATCACTTATAAAGCACATCATACATCCTCTCACCTGTTGTTTTACTACGCCCTTACCCTCCCTTCACCAGCAGTGCGCAACAGCTCGCTTGCTGGCACTCATAGGTAGCATTCCCCAAGCATTCAGACTTGATAAGTCTCTAATTTCATGGGAAATCCATTTTCCAGTAATTTGGCTAGCTCAAAGAGAGAAATGACATTCTCCAGATTAATAATTTGCAACTTTTGATCAGCAAATCACTTTTTAGGTTAGTCAATCAGCTCTGAACACCGAAAGAGAAGGACAAATCCAGGGAAAAAGACGTGCAGAGAGGTAAGTGCGCACATGCACTTTCTATAGTAGCTGCTTCAGCAGCTCTGGATTTCTGCCCTCTTTTTAGCATGTTTCTCACCTTGAGGCCTTGGAAGAGGGAGGGAGCAGCTTGAAGCCACCTGAACACCTGTGCCCACATCTTTGCTTTCCTTTACAGATGAGTGGGTCTGATCTCACAGCCTGTAGGAAGTGACAACCAGCTTGCATTTCTCCAGTATTTTATAAAGGAAATTCATTGGCAGTGGAAGGTGCCTGCTGAAAGCATGAGCAATCAATCTCTGTCCTCACAACAGGGGCACAAGACAACCTTAGTCCATGCTGTCCATCCACCCCGGCCAATGGGGATAACTTCAGTTTCCATGCCCATTCAACACCAAGAGCGTTTGGAAAGGAGACATTCATCACAAGGAGTTGAGCTGGGACCACGTAGGTTGTAGAGAGGCATTAAACCACTTTAGGATCTCCATGGCACAGAACAGCCTGTACCCACAGAGCTCCCTTTACAGCACCCATCCATGGCCAGGACTGCAGGTGAGGGACCAGACAATCCCCCTACACTGTCAGAGACAACACAGCTGGCAGCACTCGGTCATGTCATTTCCTTCTCTCGCCCCTTAATGGGAAATGATGCTAAAACTCTTCCATGGGTGAAGGGGGTCACATCAATCCACGGCAGATATGCTCAAGTCATGAAAAATCTTGTTTGTTGGTGTACTCAGAAAATGAATCCCTACTTTCTCCTTCACAATTCAGCCTTTCCTGTACTGAGGAAAGAGTGATGAGCTCTGTGGGCCTGCAAAGGGTAGCCCTGCCTGAGAAAGAAGACAAAGATCCCTTTACTTAATGCAAAACCAAACAAAAGCAAGCAATAAAGCACTGTAGAAAATGAGCAGGTAAGTACTTGCATTTTATCTTCAGTCAATAACTTTTCAGCATGGCTGATCTCTGAAATCTGATTTTGTGTTGTACTGCAAATCCATACCCCCTGGGAAGCCTGCATCCGCCCTTGCTGAGCATTAGCTCTTACTTCATTTGTCCACACAATCTCTACACAGCTGTCATATCAACATCCAAGCAAGCTTAAACAAAAACATAATCTTTCCATAAAGAATACCTCTATACTCAAATAGCTGTTGCTCTCAGGTGTCCCATTCCATGAAATCCATCACCAAACCACTTTTGCCTTCCTCAGTGAAGGGGGGATGTTCAGAGAAGAGCTCTGTAGTGCATCACAGGCTCAATTTACCATGGCTCATTACCTCTCCCTGGCTCACTCTAATCTTTTCAGGGGGTGAGAGGGTCACGCTATGGGTCCTTGGCCAGAGCCACTGCACGGAAGGAATCATTGTATATTCTCACTCTACAGCAAAGCCATCACTCTATGATGTGGCAAGAGAGAGTTTTCAGTTAAAGGATTGTGTGATAAATAACTAGAGCTTGAGGTGGATGCAGGAACCAGATGACAGGGCAATAAAGTATCCATTGCCATAATGCCAATTCACTTCCCTTTTCTTTCATATCCCTTCCTGCCTAGTGACTCAGGACATTCAATAAAAGTGAACTGATCAAAGCAGTTCAGCTGCTGTTCAAGCTGCATCCAGAAAACATTGTGTTTCCCCCTTACCTTCTGTTAGTTCCAGCTATCTTACTATGATTGTTGCAGGGTAAATGTCCACATTTCTGTATAACCCTTGTCCAGAAATCCTTGCATTTTAACCACAGCAGCAAAATGTTACACTAAAGGGAAAGATGCAGGTACTGAGTCAGTTTCCAAACTGCCTTCCACCTGGCTGTTTCCAGCACAGCTCAGCCAGAGAGCCATCACCACAGCCCTCCCGAGGGGTTCTCACTGGAGTAACAGTGCTAAAGCCTGAGCACCACATTAAACTGCCAGTGGCATCAGGGTTCTTAAAGCAAAGAGATGGCAGGTACCCACTGTGCTATTAAAAACATTATGCACTCAGTCAGTTTGAGTCATATGAAAATCATGCTTGACAAATCATGAGGATCAAAGAAGCATCTCCATCCCTAACAGAAGCAGGGTGACCTCACAGAAGTTTTTCTCAGGGTTGAATTCACCCCAAGTTACATAAAGCCATTGCAGCAGTCTCAACGATATGAAACTTGGGTATAAGAGGGCAATGATACTAGTTAATTACACTGAGGAGTTAAGGTTAGTGGAACCAAACCCAAGACAGTGTGAATCGTCACAGTTCCACTGGAGGGAACAGATACATTATTTACTCCAGATGAAAATCTGTTTCACTAAGTTGAACAGAACAAGAAAGGGCAATAAGCAGAATCAGAGTTAGAAAAAAGAAAACAAAGTTTTCTGTCCTTAAAGTAAATCTCTCCCCTAGAGTGGATTTCAAATCCAGGGGCCATGTCAGGTGAAAGGCAAAACCTGCCATTTGCTGACTTAAACAATAGAAAGGATGTAGTGTGATGAAGCCTGTCAGATACAACTCACTTGCCACATCAGGAACCATGGCTCATAAAGCAATGAGCCCAGCCTCCCCAGTCAGCTCAGAACATCATTTAAGTCCTTTCTCCAGGTGCAAAGCCAGCCTCGAGGACTGCAGAACAGGTCAGGGACTTCAGATGTCTGGGCTCTACCCTTGCTTCTACTACAGCTACTCCTCAGCAAGGTTTTAGGTTGTGTCTCACCCAGTCAGACTTTAGGACTACCTTTCAGTTACACCAACAAATACCTGTGGAAAAATCCTCAGCTGAGGTCCAGGGGCTGGAGCCCATGACATTGAGTGTTTCCCTGCTGGCCACCCCTCTCTCATCTTCCTGCTCTTCATTGCACCACTGGAAACCCCTTGTCCTGAGCTCTCTGCCACAGTGAACCAGGGTTAAGAGCAGACCCACAATTCCTTATTCCTGATAGCCAGCTCTGCCATATCCTGCTCCCTTCCACAGCCCAGGAGGGGAAAGCTTCTGGGAGCTCTGCTTTTTGAGCAAGCAGCATGCTGCAGGCGGCTTTGTGCCCTGCAAGGTGTTGTACAGATGGGGCAACACCAGCAGTCAGAGGTAATCTCTCATGTTAAATCATCTGCGATGGGGGGGG
>NW_009913122.1:66694-94814 GCF_000696875.1 Nestor notabilis | reverse complement strand
GGGGGCGGGGACAGACAAGCTTTTGAGCACATTAACCCTTGTCACACCATTCCACCTTCAAAAGGCTTAGACTATTCCAGCCACCAGAGTATTGCTGCTACAACACACCTGATGGAGAACTACAAGAGGAGGAGAAGCACTTTGATTTTACAGTGCCCAGTAATGCTAGCAATTTACATGGACCTGAAGTGCTGACCCTCAACAACATGCAGCAGTAACCCTGGAGACCAAGTAATGCACTTCCTATGTGTCCTACACAAGGACAGGTTTTGCACATTAGGGCACCACTGCTCTGGTTTCCCTGTCACAGGAGTCCAGTTCACAGTACTGGGCTCTTCAGCTATGGCTGTTGAGCTGATCTGTGTATTAATCCAATAACCTTTTGCAGTTGAACGAGATGAGAGGGAGGAGAAAGAATAATGAAAAGATGAAGCCCTCTGCAGATGTTGTCATCACATATGGTCTCCCATATGCTTGTACGTCACTGTTGCTTCACTTTGCAAGATCTCTCTCTGTGAAGACAGTAACTCCAGCCCCTTCCATACTGCAATCAAGAGTCTGATTAAGAAACAGGTAACACTGCAGGCCACTTTGTCAGTGCTCATGGAAGTGCTGAACAGGCACTGCTAAATTACAGCTATCAATCTCCCAGACTGCACATAGATACATTAATTATTTCTTCCATTCCCCACAGAGACAGATGCTTCCTGTTTTCTTGACATAAGCTGTGTGGATCACTTGCCCATCTGGCTTATATACGTTGTTATAATGGCATCTTTCCCTCAGATGTGATCTTTCAATTTCTAGTAGCCTCCGCAGGGAAACAATATTATTACTTAGCATCTCTAAAGGATATGTCTCTAATCCTTCAAAATTTGTTAATTCACCCTGAAATTACTGTATTGTGTTGGGAGGTACTACTAGCCCAGATATACAGGGTGTGTGTAAGGCCAGGAGTTTGGCAGCAATTACATGAATTTCCAAACCTCACAGTGATGATCAGTGACAAAATTGACACTGGAGCAGAGATTTTAAAGTTGGATTTCACATCAGTAAGTTAGGATAAGAAAGAATGAGACACAGCAGTCCATGACCGGCTTGCTTAGAAAAAATGGAGTCTACAAAACATTACGATTTCAGCTATACTCAGGCCCAAGAAAGATGCTGTTTCTTTAAAAAGCATGCAGGACATCTATGGGATCCTGGCAGGTGAGGAGCAGCTGCACAGCATGAAGCCACAGCCACACAGGCAGGGGCACCAGCAGCAGCTCACCAGACTTCACAAGATCTAGCAACTGCTCTGCAGACACAGAAAGCTCCAGGGCTTCTGCATGGGGAGAAAGCCCCCAGCATGAATTTCATCAACAAAACTGGAGGTCTCTCTGGCTAGCAGATACAGCAAGGAGCTGGGTCAGGGGATTTCCATTCAGGTTCACACCTGGTCCATAACTCTTAAGGGGAAGATAGGCGTAGATGTGACATTAGAGCAATTCTACAAACCACCTCTCCTAAGCATCAGTTTCTCCAGACAAAGAAGAATGGGCAATTTTTACAGCAGTTCCTTTTTTATGACTCACTCCATCTCATTATACCAATAAGATCCTGTCTCTCCAGGGTGTTTTTCTCCAGTGATTAAAGCTGTGAGCTTTCGACCTTGTGCCTTATCAACACTACACAACACATACTATAACCACCTAGAAACTTGCTGCCTTTCATGCCTTATTGCTTAATAAACTTGCCAGCAGACCTATTGCAACAGAATAATGAAGCTAAGCAATTGCATTCAGCTCAGTAAATCTGGGAGCAGGGCCTGTTAAAAATAAATAAAATTAAATTAAAAAAACAACAAACTAATTGCAGAAATGTGGAGTGTTATGAAGAGATCCTGTCAGTTCAGCCAGAGTTCACAAACCATTCACTCCCATCTCAGCTGCTGAGAGAAGCAGCAGTGTGACAGGAGATGAGGGTAGGGAGCTGCATAAAGCTGGAAGAGGAGCAAGCAAGAAGAGGTGTCAGGACAGATCCACACACAATTTGCACCTTAGGGAGCTGCTGTAGGGGTTGCAGACAGCATTGCTTTTGGCATGAAGTGCTCAGGAAAGGAAGAGATGTTGCCCAAACATGTGCTTTGGCAGAGTAATGTGGAGAAGGCAGCCCAGCACCTGGCTTCTGAAGCTTCAAATTTAGTGAAGTTGCAGCCAGTTGACATTAATAACCTGCAGTTTACGTTGTGCTAGTGCTGTAATTGGGCATTTGCTGGCATGAAGCACAAGACAAGTTCTCTTCCAAGGCAAGGCATGGGCAGGACAAAACAGTAAGGTGGAGGGTAAGCACTGCATTTGGAGGAACATCCAACACTCTGCTATGTTGAATCATCACAGAATCATAGAATGATTTGAGTTGGAAAGGACCTTAAGATCATTTAGTTCCAATTCCCCTGCTATGGGCAGAGATGCCTCACACTAGACCATGTCGCATACAATGGTCCAGATGCCTGACCAAGCTGCCCAGCATATGGCCCTTTCCCACTACTGCCTGTGTACAGAGCCTGGGGTGACCACATTTCCACCTCTGAATGCCCTGTTTGGTCTTACGGCCCAAAGAACATCTAGTCTGCAAGATCACACGCAGACATTCCACAGGGTACGTGACTGCCTGTCATGTGCTGAGCAGCCCGAGATTGTTGACATGCAAGACTAAAAGCCGCAGAAATGTATTCAGCCCCCAGCAGAAGGCAGGAGAAAGCAAGAGCCACGTTCACTCTCATATCCTGTTGCCTCCAACAGCAAGCAGCTCATAGGGAAAAATGCCAGATCATCCTAGGATTACCTGCGACTGCACTAAACCTCTTCTGTACAGCTCCCTGGCCCACTGTTTTACCAGCTTCGTCCTTCCTCAGGTAATAGCATCACACTGCAAGACCTCCTTATTGCTTCATTTCTGCAACCAGCAGGGGGGTTCAGAATGGGAAGCACTAACTTTTACTATTCATGGAAGGGCCTTCTTGACCAGAAAGCTTGTCAGGACCATAAGGAAGCATGAATGCAACAAGACCACTGCATTGTTTTTCATGCAATGATAGAGGCAGGTCCAGAGGGTTGACCAATCCCAATAAAAACCTAAATGGTCTCCAGGATCCAGAGTCGCACCACAAGGCTCCAGTGGTTCCCACCACCACCATCACCTCAAAGCACTTTCTCCAGCTACCAAGTCACTTGTAACTGAAGCTAGAACTGAGTCTGGCTTCCTGAGAGAGATTTCTGCTGCAGGTGTAAGCTGCTGCTGGGCCTTCCCGCCAGGCTAAGCAATATCTCTCCCAGGTAGACAGGGAACAAGAAAAGGGAGTTCCATCACCACAGTGCACTTCACAGTAAGCACTACAATTTATAGCACATAAATACTGTATATATACAGCAGCGTTTTGCAGACATTATCATCTCAAAGGGTAGGTAGGAGGTGGGAATAACAGCTTGTAACAACTGTAGCATAGACAGCTGCTTTCTTTGCCGTGTCTAATGCTGTTTGGGGAGGTAAAATAGGTCTACCAGCAGTGCTTCTGCTTCTGCCAGCATACGCTGCAGCTCCACGTGGGGCTTCTGCTGAATAATTAGGTTAAAGGCGGCACAATCATGTAAACAATCTTGTAGAGGCTTTCTGGGAGAAATTTCAGACAAAATCATTCATAACTCCAAGCACATCCAATCCCCAGAAAGCAGAGATGATGTTCTCACACTGGGCTTTTGCGCTGCATTTAGCACAGACTGTCTGACCCAGTCACCATGGCTGAAAGTCCGTGGACAGGATTAATCTCTCGTAATGCTGAGTGCCACAGCTAATAGCAGGTTTCAGCTGTACACAGGATTATGTCAAAGTTCTCTGACACCAGAATAGTTAGTCCAAGTCTTCCTACCCCTCCTCCTCTCTTCCCCCAACCCAACTATCAGGCCTGCTCCTGCCTTTGTCCTTGTGTCAGAGCCCTCATAGAGCCAGTTCAGCTCAAGAACCTGACAAAGTGCTTCCTTTATCCTGGGGGAAAACTTTTGACCAACTTTATTTTCCTGCCAGCTTAGTGAGTTGAATCACGTCAGCAGGAGCTGGCTAGCAAAACCAAAAATCAAAGCTGACAATAGCTGTACTACCAAAGGCATACGAATGGAAGTGAAAGCTTTTGGGATCAGGAAGACATTGGACCAGCTGAGTTGCACCCTGCATTAAACATGGAGCATCTCATTTTAGACTTCCTTGGATTAGACAAATAGGTGATTTCTTTCCTATAGCCCACAGGATGTAAGAAATTATATTTTCACTGGTCTAGCTTATTCTAGTTGCTGGATAGCTTAGCTCTACGGGCTGAAAAAGTCACGTTTTCTTGTTTGCCCTGAGGAAGTTTGGCAGGATGCAGCTATGGCTTCTGTAATGGTAGCAGCATGGGATAAGACTGCCAAGGTTATCCTGTTTTAGTAAGTGGAATCACACTGGAATTACACAGCCTTAAAGAAAACAGCCTGGCCCGGGATATTAGCATACAGATAAATGGAGGCTTGAAGCATTTGTCAAAGGTTTTGCAAGCTGGCTGTAACTGGAATGGGATTTAGCCCATATTGCAGGGCTGTTCCATACAAAGACACCATGTCTGGTTCTGGAAGCCTCCATGATCACCAGGTGCACTGTACAGAGGTGAGAAGACCAGATGACTCTCTGCTTGGCCTATTCTTGCACATGTGTTTGCTGCTGGTGACTGCACAATGCCATCACAGAAGTCTGCTCTGACCCACCAGGGCTGTCTTCATGTCTAGTCCAGACACTCGGCAGCCAGTGGCCAGAAGCCCTACTTGACTTCTTCCTTCTATTCTGCCCTGAACTCTCAGAGCAGAGAAGTCTTTGCTTTTCCCTTTAGGGATGTCACACCGAGAGTCTTCCACATTGATGGTTTGCCTGAGACGCAACATTACCATGGTTACAGCCTCATTTGTGGGCTTAGGGAGAACAGCAGGATTCATGGAGCCAAACTCAAAGCTCACTTGAACTTCAGAGAGCCCCAACTGAAGATGAATCAGCATCAGAAGGAAAAGGAATTGCTCCTCCCCACACACAAAATGCCAAAAGAGACAATCAGGAAACCCAGCATCGCATCAGGGCTTTGATAAAGGTGAGCTCAATTACTCTCATTAAAAGGCTTACTAAAATACCTAGCCATCATCAGAGCAGGCAGGCAGCTGCAATCCAGTCACTTCCTCCTTAAGGGCAAGGTCTGATTATTCTTTTAGAAGTGCAAACTCTCCCAAGCAGTTCTCTTTACTCCTTATTTTGTTTCAGCCAGAAGTTGTGAGGTTATAAAGGCACCACATGCCTGCTGGCATCTTGGCTTGCAGCAGCACTGAAAGAGGCTGCAAGAGCAGTTCAAGGTAGAGCTCAGCCTGAGAGACACAGCTTAACTGTGTGAGCATCCAGCTCACAAGTGTGACGTGACACGATCACAGCATAACCCTATGTGTGCTGCATGACCAGGTACAAGAAAGGCAACCATGACATGACTGCTCCTTTGGGCCATGTTTCCCACTTAGCAGCAGCCAGCTGCTGAGAAGGAACCCCCAGCACCCAAACACAAGCTGATGTCATCAGGCAGAGCCCTTGGAAAGCATCTATAAAGCGACAGGAATCCACCGCACTCATTTCTAGAAGTTGCTGTCCACATGAACTCCTTTTCCAGGCTTCTTCCAGCACAAGATGATGAAAAGCAGCCTCACCTCCTCACAATTCATTGAGCCAATAGGCAGTCTAAGCATGCAGAAGAGCAAGGGAAGACCCTTCCCTGGTGCAATATGTGTGACCTCTGCAGTGCTGCAGGTGTATGATCAGCACTGCCTCTTCGAAACCTGCTTGCCCCACAAGGTAGTAGCAGAATAACAGCTAAAAAGCTCAGAGAAAACACTTCTGCTGGCATGAATACCCCTGCTTCCCAGGAAATAAATGTATTTACAACCCCAATTTAAACTGCTATAAGCACTATCTCTAAAAACATATTTGCGTTATTATCATTACACTGCACAGTTAATTGCTATACAAACATTTGCGTTGCCCATGTTCATCAGAAGCTGCTGCTGCCTCGGGGTGAACTTACTGAAAGTCTGATGTGTTTTTCCCAAGACTGGAAATCTTAAAGGGGATGTGTCTATTTTGCACACTCAGAGAAACACTGCACCCTGGTCCAAAAAATCCCTTCCACTGAAGTGGATCTAGAACAACAGGTACCATTTGCTTCAGAGGAAAAGCGTATTGGAGCCAGGCTTCCCAGGCTATATTTTTGGACCAAGAAGTGAGGCTACATTTACCTTCCCTCTTGTCAGCTCATTGTGGTTTGTTTAGATTTATCACCAGTCTTCCCTGCTCCTCTCTCTCTCCCCTTTCTTTTTTAATTAGGCCATCGAGGCCTTGTTTGCAGAAACTCTCTGGATCCCAAAAGAAGCTTTTAAGTCTCAGACATCAAATGGCAGACAGTTTACTATAGTTAATTATGGTAATTTTTGCTTAATAGTAGCTTCCCCCTGAAGAGTCAAAACTACTTAGAAAAAGCCCCAGCTCAAGGCATGAAATTCTAAGGACATTTTTTGCCATTTATGATTTTACAAAGTTTAGTAGGAGAAAATTAAAACCCAAAGGGAAAAAGAAAGAACTGACAAAAAGAATAAGCTTTTGGGGTCTCTGCACCATCACACAATACACAACCAGGCTATGTTTGCTCTTCATAGGCATCACTGTGCTGAGCAGCAGTACAGGGTCTGGGTCTTCTACAGTGGCCCAGTTTCCTACCAGTGTTCTCTGCTATCTGAATTCCATAGCAAGACAGACAGCCCTCCAGCCAACCCCAGAGCAGAGAAGGCACAAAGGTATCCTGAAACCACAACCTGAGGATGGGGATGAGGTAGGTTGTCCCATGCAGAGCATAGGTGTCTGGCTGTCCCAAGCAGCCAGCCCTACAGGGATGCTGGCCCCTTTGGATGCAGAGCATTAGGTCACCCACTGCATTCAATCCCTGCTGCAAGCAGACAGGATATCTCAAGGACCTAGCAACAAGCAAGGCCACCAAAATAACAGAAAACCACTCCGAAACACCTCTATAGGAAGATGGTACACAGGAACAGGGCTTTGAAAAGCCCTGACTAAAGCAGCCCCTTCCTCTTCACAGGAATTAAGCCTGTGGGTGAGACCATATTGCATGTTAAAAGTGGGACACAAATGCTGACTTACACATCCATTCTTGGTTACTCCGCATAAGTCTCCCACACAGCCCAGGCTTTGCCCCAGCCCTTCACTGGCAGCACTCCCACATGCTGCTGGGTGTCCTATACGTGCAGCTGTTTTACCTAAACTTTCAACCCAAGCTTGTAGCCCAGTATGAACCAAAACGAACACAGACATAGTGCTCAAAAATACAATCCATGGGTGGAATTGATTTATGTAGACAGGCAAGCTTCTTGCATATCAAGGAAAAGACACTTACTCCCAAATCAGGAAGCCAAATGGTGAAGAATTAAGAGTTACTTCCCCAATGTCTGGGCAAACCATCACCCAGCTGCCTGCAGACTACTCAGCCTTGAATGAGTTAAATATCTTGCTTCCTGACCCTACTTTTTCTGTGGCAAATCGAGGATATTAACCTCTATCTGTCTTCCAGGATTTCCTTCTAAGTTCCCATAGAAAAATCTTTCCCTTTGAAGAGAAGTTCACCACCTGGAGAGGAAAACAGAGGGAGAACTGACAATCTGCCTTTGATTTCTATGGCTACAGAGTCTGCCCAGATAATCTGGGGCTTGCTTTCTTTTATGAAGGGTCTGAAATTGTGGCATTTTTATCAATTACTGAAATACATAGTCCTCAAGTCTGCTTTGCTACTGCAGTTTATTTCATCTTCGGGCTCCTCTTTTAGATAATTTAGGATTTCATCTGGGAATCTGGAAACCATTTGGAGTAGTTTAAGTCAAACTTTCAAATATTTATTACAAGATGGGTTCAGAGGTAGGCACAAGAATGTAAAATACGAGTTCAGAGCCTCCTGCATAAACCATCTCAGAACTGGAGGAAAGGAGAGGGGAAAAAATTATCTGTATTTCTAATTAAATCAAAGACAAGTATCTAAGCAATCACTATAGTCCTTTACAGAAGTTCTCATTCTCTGGTTGTTGCAGCTGTTTGTTTGCCAAGTGGTTTGAACAGCTTAATCATTGTTTAGTGTAAAAGAAAGTAATTGACTTTTGAAGTTACACTAACTGAGGCACTGCACAGCATCGAGAAAATTGAGTTTTCAACAACAGCTTTTTTTAAATACAGTTTGCCTCCTTTCAGCAAAGTAGATCTGGGTCTCTGCCTACTTTCAAACAATGAAATTCTGGCTCTCGGCAAGCTTCTTTATATGCAAACATAACTTGGTTCAGTTCAGCTATCGCTGGTGCTTTACGTCAGACTGATTCCTCACAAGAAAAGTCAGATGACCATCAAGGCCCCTTCCAGTCCTATTCTGTAGAACTCTGGAATAAACATGGGGCTTGTTTCTCCTCTCACCACCCTCTCATTGAATGCTACAGTCAATCTAGAGATCCACCAAGCAGCAGACAAGATTTCAGCATTTGGGACTCACAGCTTCATCAAAGCCTTTCAGCACACATGTGGCTACACACCCTCAAATCACACCAGTCATGTGTACTGCTTTAAGCATGTGTGCCAGTCATCAGAGGCTCTGGGACAACAGGCAGGCTGGCATGCTTTGGGTCACTAAAGAGAAAAGGAGCAGCCATAAAGGCACCAACTGGCAGGGATTAAGTCAAAGATCTTCGTTTCCCCAGCCATGCAAGTCCAGTCCTTGATCCAAGACCTTTTCTTTCAACAAGGAGGGAAATGGCATAGCCCTTTCCCTCCTGTGCCAATTACAGAGACCAGCCAACCTCTTCAAGAAGACATAAGGACAACTCCTTCAACAGTGTCAGTGGTAGGATCAGCTGAGGCAGTGAGAAAAACACCATTTCTCCCTGCCAGACTGCAAAACCCATCTAACTCCCAGGAGCAATGCCCAGGGATGGCATGTCCATGATCCCTTAGGCCTCAGAGGCAGCTTTGCTATCCCAGCACAGAGCTTGTCTCCTGTCACACTCCTTTATCTCTGCCCAAACCTCACAGGGAAGAGCAATGATCAAAACTGCAAGAAAAGACTCACCTTCACTGCATTAATCACTCAGTGAAAAAGGGAGTCCAGCAGGGGAGTGGTGGGAAGACCTCAGCTAGCCTACAAGTCCCCCTTGGAGAAGCCCATGGGGCTCAGCTGCTCAGATACACTCTTTTCTGCAAATCCAGACATATTGAGAGTAATTCCTGCAGTACCACTTCTCATGGCATGCTTCAAATCTTCCACATCAGGACTAGAAGATTAGAGTACAAAAACCCGTATCATGCTAATATCTAGCTCTCTAATAGTGCTTTTTAGCCATACATCAAAGTACTTTACATAGAATAATACAAAAGGAGTTATAACAAGGTCCAGGGCTGTGCTAATAGTCAATGGAAAAATCTCACAGTGCTGTGTAGAGAAGCTTATGCTGTGGGGTCAGCATGAAGACTGGGGAATTTCAGTTCCCTCTCCCAGTTTTTGTTTCTCAAATTCTGCAGTGTGCATTCAAGAGCAGCTGGTGCAATATCACATCAAAACTTTCCTCCCAGATGTTCACCCTCCTCACAACCCACCCCACTGCCACATGTGGCTTAATAATCAAATCATAAAGGATTACATGAGTCAGCAGCTGCCTTCTGGATTGCCATCAAAAAACTGTCCTCTTTCATTAACCAAGCCTCTCCCCTCCATGCCATTGCCAACCAGGGCAAAAGCAGTACATTAAAGAGACACAGAGCATGACCTTCTTCTCATGGGTTAACCCAGACTAAAAGGTCTGCCTCATGTCCCTCACAGCTGAGACAACACATACTGCGAATCACGGCAAGGCTTTCCTTTCTGCATCCTTTCAGCAATGCCATTACATTCTTCTTGGCCAGAACACACACCTTGGGTACAGGGAAAAATCTTCCATGCATGTCAGCTCATAACACCCACTGAGGCTGGGGGCAGAGAGAGACAGGAAAAAACACTGTACTTGCAAATTCGGTAGCTTGGCTGGGTGTGTTTGCCTGTCCCCAGAAAACAGAAGGAGGAAAGGGAAAAGGGTTTAAACACATGAAAAGCGAACCACGTCCTTCAGCTCTCCCTGCTCAGGATCAGTGCACTCCAAGCCTCCAGACCTCCCTCTCAGGTACAAAGGAGTCACCTCCTCTGCCCAACTGTGGACAATATCTCACCCATAGCTGGGCCTCAGCACAACACTGGACCAGCCAGCAGCTAACACCATCACACAGCAGCATCCCAGGAGAAGAACCTGTGATGGGAAGCTATCCCTTGCCAAACACCAGTGGACTATAGCCACTGATTTCACCATGTTTTAGTACTGCTGCCTTTTTATTAGTTGCTGGGGTTTGGGCTCCCCCCACCCCATACCTTGGTAATAGTGTTGCTTTTATGGCCAGACCTGAATGATTGCTGTTCATACAGCAACCCCAAGGGTAGTTTAGTCAACCAAGTGCACTTTCCTTGTGCTTGTTAAGAACTTGAGTTCAAAAGAGTTTCCAGCTGACAAGAAATCAGTTGCAGTGGTTATAGCAGATACAGAGGGGAAAGATACAGGTGCTCTCTGCAGGCAGACACTATGATTAAACAGGTTCCATCCCATCGCTCTGTTGCCATCTGCCAGCTCTCCCATGTGTGCAGTGCTGCCAGTGGAGGGATTTCTGCAGTTTTCCTTAGTCCAATTGATGGAAAAATCAGCCTGAGGAGTTTTAAGCTCATTTTGTGGCTGTGTTTGCTGGTAGACTTTCTTTGCAGCAGATCAGACAGAGCTCAGGTGAGCCTTTCCATCAGCAGGGCTGGGGCAGCCACATCCCTCCAAAGGGCAGACAACAGGGTGGGTAGCACCTGCCAACCAGACTAGCAGATGTAAAGGAAGCACTCCCCTATCCAAAGGGCACTTAAAGCTCTTCAAGCTGTTTGGAAAACAGTGTCTCAGGCCTTCCTCAGACTGCTGGCTGCAATGAAACCCATTCACCTTGTCTACCCGACTGTGACGCCAACCCTCCCTATAGCCACATCCCAGTGCAGGCCCATGTCAGCAACTTGTGTTCCCCACCTGCAGCACCAGCAACCTGATGACACCTTTTATGCCACCTACTGCCATACCCAGCCTCTGATGACAGCCTGGGGCCAGAGCAAAGTGGACAGTGTGGCATCAGCAGGGGCTTCCCTTTGGGAACACCAGCTCTGTGCTACCTCCTACCCCTTGAAACACATCATGCAGAGGCCAGGCAAGCAGACCAACCAGCCCATCTACATGCAATGATCTCGCCTCTCCTACTTGGTTTCTCAGCTGCCACCACACCACATGGCCACCAGAAGAGACCATCTGCAGAAGGTCCACATTACTGCTTCATTTTATTCTTCTCCAGCAGCACAGAAAGAGCTGTGGGATGGCAGCTCTCTCAATAGCACACTATAGCTCTGAACCCAATTCCTCTGTAAGAGCAAGTCCACATTGGTCAAATCACTTGACCTCACTATGTCTCAATCAAGGATCTGTCAAATGAGGTCAATAGTACCTTACTGGGTTGCAGCGAGGCTTAATTATTTTAATGCACTTGATTTCTAGATATTTGTTATATGCACACACGTAGGTAAAACACTGGTGATTCTGTGAGTGCCAGCCATTGACTGAGTACCTCAAGAAGTATCTAGCAACAGGCATGTGGTTATCAAGTAGTAAAGTACCAAAAGTATCTGTGGACAGATGGCAAAGCCCCCCATCCTTACAGGTACCTGTCCTGTATTTGGGAAGAAGCCCCCCACCCTTACAGGTACCTGTCCTGTATTTGGGAAGCACCTGGTGCATCTCTAATCAGTGACTACCCCACCTACAAGCAAAAGCTCCCTTTACCCATGCAGCAAGATGATGCTCCTGTATAATAAAAATTAACCAATTACGTTGTGCAACAGCTTGTTCACTTTGATGTGCATATCTAAATAATTATTGCAGGTGTATGCAAAACAGGTTCTAGCTTAATAGGCTCTCTATTTTGTTTGGTTTTGGCCAGAACGATTGCCTATGAAGAAAAATCAGAGCGCTTTAGGCAGCTGTTATTGTTAAAAACACAGTTTGTGGTGAGAAAGGAATTTGCAGTGGGGAAAAGAAGTCTCATTTGAATAACAAAACAATTTTTGTTGATGATGTTGTTGTTTATGAGCTATTTAAGCCCTGGGGTGGGTAGAAAAGGGGAAGAGGAATTTATCTGTCAAGCATATTTTAAACAGATAGTACCAATGATAAAAACCCCATTTTGAGTTTGAGCAATGAGTAGCACATCATACAGTTTCTAGGAAGGAAATTAAAAGGAAAAAAAAAGGACTTAATGAGCCATGAAAATATTGTAAGAAGTGGTATGTGTTTTTAAAAATAAACACAAGTAACATTTCATCTCCCTTTGAGCTCTCACGGCTTTTAATTTATTCAGCCAAACTCACCATCATCACTGTTAGAAAGGTTTGGAAAACAAGAGGGCATTTAGCTTCCTCCCTTCAAGTCACAGGGCGTAGTGTTTCCAGTGCAGAGCTTGAAGCACATCAGATGCCCCCCTGACCCCAGCAAACCCCCTCCTCTCTTGCCCTGCTTTGTCTGCAGAGGCCGAGCGCAGTGCCAGTGGCTCCATCCTTGCTCCAACCAGCTCTGCAGCCCACAAAGTGAGAAACAGCAGCTGCTGCCCCAGGCAGGCAGGTTGGAGGGGCATGGACAAAGCAAGGCAGCGTGGAGTGGTGGTGACCACTGCACAGTGGCTGCCCTCACACCACGCTGACTTGCAGAGCAGAGACCTCTGTGGTTAGCGCTTCTGTAATACAACTGAGATATCTGAGAATAAACAGGGCTCAGACGCTGTGCACACAATCTCCGAGATCAGTTTTCAGCTCTACCATGAATCTTTATTGCTTAAAATCTGTCACTTCAACTGTGGCTTTCTGCTTCACCGTAAGAGTTCACTAAAGCAATTTCTCCTCACTGCACATAAAGTTTTGACAGCAGCTTTATTTCCACCTTTTGGCTTCATATAAAACAGTCAAACAACCCAACATTCATAGCAGGCAACAAGCTGGGCACCCAGAGGTCACAGGTATCACATCTCATAACCAAGCAAGGAAGAGACCAGAGAGTCCCCTCCATTACCTGTACATGAAGCCAGTCGTGGAAGTCGACAGTAAGAAAAAACAACAAGGCAAAAATCCACAGGTGTGGTATTTACATGGAAATGTGTGCACAGGGGCCTTCACATTTAAGAAGTTCAACACAGTTTAAGGAAAATAAAATGTCCCTTTTATACTCAGGAGTTATTTGTACTTTTGTGTTTTGGAAGAGGGTTGTTGCGTTTTTGTTTCTGTGGGGTTTTATTTTTTAACTAACAAAAGCAACATTTAATTTACAAAGACCTGTAATTCTCAACAGGCATCTTTAACATATTTTGATTTAAAAATTAAGAGTTAATTCTTCGCATAGAAAGGGGAAAAAAAAAAGCATTTCCAGTAACTGCTTTGCAAGTGGCAACTTGTTATAAATGGATCAGTGTTTTCTTCCAAAGAAATACTCAAAGATACTCCTAATTAGCAGTAAGCTAATTGCCACACAGCCTCCTGCATTCAGCAGTGACATGCTAAGTCACCCTTGCTTGCAGTTTCTAGAGCTTCACAAAAGCCAACAGCATGAAGGACAAGCAGTGAGAGGAGTTACCGCCTGCTTGCCTGGAACAAGTTACAGCTCCCAGTGCAAGGAGAAGTGAGCCTCCACAAGGCCCATTGCAGCCTCGGTGCCCTCCCAGCCTTCCCTTTGGGCCAGCTCCATCCCCTCATCCTCACTGTCTGTGCCCATCACAGCTCTTTTCTCCCACTTACCCAGCACTGTTTTCACTGTCTCGGTTTGATCCGCTCTGAGCCTGGGTATCCCAACAGCACAAGCTCACCAGAGCCTTTCTTTCAAGGCTTTTACAGCCTGCCCATCAGTGAGCACAAGCTCCCTGCAACTAGACAAGGGCACTGCTTCCCGCACACAGGTATGTGCTACGGCCAGGGAGAAAGAGGAGACTGAGCATTTGTTGTGAAATATTTGGGGGAAAAAAACAAACAAACAAAAACAAACAACCAAACCCCCCTCCAAAAATAATTTTCTTGAAGGGGAGGAGGGGTGGTGGGTTTGGATGGTTCTTTATGGGTTTTTTTCCCCCCCTAAAGACTAACAGAAGTTCCCAAAGAAGCAAACAAAAGATAAACCCATTTTGTTTCCATTTCCCAAACCTGAGGCATTTCAGGATATCCCCATCAAACCCTATCCTAATCTTCACAACCTGGAAGAAAGGAAATGAAGAAAAAAGCAGGATTTTAACCTTAAAAAAGCAAACTTGGAAAACTCAGGATATTCGAACTCCAACATTTGCAGTGCAACTTCATTATTTAAATAGAAAGAAACTGGTTTTGACTTTGTTAAAAAAAAAAAAAGCAGGAAGTTTCAGCAGAGACAAGAACAGAATTGTGACAGTTTCTCTAGTCTGTTCAAGATCAGGTTCAACATTTCTCCTTATTGCCATCATTTAGATCAGGGGACTGCAGACCATGCAGGGGTTTCCCAACTCATAACTACTCCCAGATATAAAGCAGATTTATCAGGAGGTTTCCCAAATCACAGATTTTCTAGAGAATCCCAGATTCCCTAAAATCACCATCATGTGACATGGAGAATGGCATTGGAGAGACTGTCCCCCTTGAGGGGGGCAGGTGCCTCCCTTGGACTGGTCCAGCCCTGGCCCTACGGAGCTGGAGCATCCCGAGCCCCCAGTTTCTCACAGCCACCTCCAGGCTTTGAGCTGTGGCCCAGTGGTAGTGCTCAAGGCTGTTGTAGAGGTGGGAACTGCAAAGTGAGTTGCCCAGGAGGCTGATTCAGAGCAAGAGCTTAATTTAGCCTTTCTGAATCACCCTGCAGAGGAGATGGCTGCTCTTTGATTACAAAAGGAACTGGAAAGATTAGTGGAAAGTTTGCCTCTGTGAATCCCCTGTCCCCAGTGTCACATCAAGTCTGCTTCAGGGCTTAAACCACATGGCCCAAATCTTGAACTGCAAGCACTGTCAGGCAAACAAAACAAAAACTGGCTGGGACAGAGCAGTGAGTAGCAGGAACCACTGTTGTTACAGTGCTATGCACCATCTGAGTTAAAACATCATTAAAAGCAGCTCCCGTGCCCTCCTCAGGGGAGCCCAAGGCTGCATTTGGAGTTCAGGGACAAGCTCAGCAGTGGCATGGACCTGCAGCTTTCAGAGACAGGGAGCAAGCGAGCAACCTGCTTATCACCTCTGTCCCCACTTAAAAACCAATAGACAGTCAGGGCTCACTTCTCTTGCTGTTTTATACAAAGGACCCTGAGCTATTATTAAATCACAGAAAGAGGTGGGGGAAAGAAAGGGTTCCCAACTCCAGCTCCGAGGTCAGCCTCTCACATCCAAAACATTTCCTTGCCAAAAAGCTCAGTAAAAGGGGTTAATGGCTGGGACACAGGCTCAGGAGAGCTCTCTTCCCATTTGGTTCCTGGAAAATCTGCCAAGGGTTTTCCTCTGATAAACATCAGGAGCAGGGTCTGTATGCTCACTGTCCATGGGTCAGTGTCCGCACCCCATTTCCTTGTATCCTCCTTGGTGACACACACTCCACCTCATCACCTGAAAGAATCCTTTGCATAAAATCATCTTGTTTGTACCAGCTTTGCTTCTTGCAAGTGATTGGAAGTGTAAAGCAAGCTGAAAAAGCTAATGTTTTGCAGATCAGACACTGCTCATCACAGAATGTTACAGCTCCTAAATTATTAATAGTAAAAAATGAGGTGTCCCAGAGCTGCTCATTTCTGGGTGAGGAAGAGTAGGAGGGGGGTAAGAAGAAAGGATTGTGCTATTACAGGTTATTTTTATCCAACGTTTCTATGCTTCTGTCATTAGCTAATTGATGACACAGCCTGTTTAATATTATGTCTGCCTTTGGTATTTATAGCTCACCAATTACTACAGTATCTAGGTGCTACTAACAAGCCGCTCTCAGATGAATTTGGATGTTCATGACTATTTTTTGGTGCAAGGAAGTGCAATTCCCTTGAAGTCAGCTGTTTCACACTAGCCAAGCATTTATTGACTAGCCTGCTTAATCATGCGTGGTGACACTGGATCCCAGCTCATCCACTACCAGGATGAAGGAACAGTAGGAACAAGGCACCATATTGCACAGCACAGTGGAGGCCACCATCAGACACCTCCAACATTTCTCCTGCAGTTGCCACCAGAGGATCCAGAGCCCATTCTGCAGTGGGACACCTCTGTGTCATCACTGCCTTCAGCGAGGCCAGGAGAACTCAAACCAAGCTTTCAGACATTTGATCCAAGCACCAACACCCTGAAGAGAGGGAAAGAAGAGGGGCCAATTTCCGGGCAACTGTCCAGTGAAATACCTCCCAAATTCCAGTGATCTCTTTGTAGCTGAACTCACAGCACCAAGCAGTGGTATCTTAAGCTGGCTGAGGTCTTACACTTGCAGCAAATGGCACTGACCTTTGGGTAATGCTGCTCAGTGACAGAAGTGGTACTGTCCACATACAGAGCAACCTCCAAGCATCAAAACTGCTCTCAGCTGTGACAGAGACACCAAACAGCTCAGGTAGGTCTTTGCCCTCATCCCTACAGTACATGAGCAGGAAAAAATCTGCCTCAGTACATGTTAATTTCTTTTTCTGCCACCTACCCTACAGCTTCCATCCAATGAAGACAAATGCACAGTCCCAAGGACACTGTGCTCACAAAGAGCCTGTTGTTTAAGATGCAGGTCCCTTGGGCTACCAGCCATCAGGCTGGTAACAGCAGGTCCTGTTGGCGTGTGGAACTCAGCAGAGCTCGGCACAGGAATTTAGCAATTCAAGACCCATCAGGAACAGACCTCAGACAGGAGTCTGTCTGCTTCCAAGCGCTATAGATGGCATGCACAGGAGTGGTTAGCTACAGCGAAATGGCAATTTTCTGCCAATTGTAAACAGCGTTGGTGCCCGTGTATTTCATTCCTGCATTCACTGAGTAAACCTGAGAAATAATGAAACCTGGGGAGAACATTTGAACTTTTATTGTACAGGGTAAATGCTCTATAACATTAACAAATCAAAAAGCATTACTTCCTGAATAACAAAATGCCAGGCCATTAAGATTGGCCATGCTCAGATTCTTGCGGCGATCTGTGTGTAATTGTCCACCAGCAAAGAACAATCTCTCAAAATTAGTGCTTGTCACAGAGCCTCAGTCTGCCTAGAGCTGCACTTAATGGTGCTTATAGCCAAAATGCACTGAAATCTGCTTTTAACCCCAAATTAAAGAATAGCCTTTCCGGTGGCATTCTCTCTGCAGCTGCCCCCTGCCTCCTTTTCATCCCTCCTTCAAGAGGGAATCTAGTTTGGCCTTAAAAAGCATCTTTGTGTTACAGAAACTGGCACATTGCAGTGCAGCTGCATGTGACCCACTGACTGCTCCCCCCCCGAAAACCCACAGGAGCTCCAGGGACTGATGTATCTTGGCTCAGCATTACATTATAACAGATGCTGTGCAGAAGTGACAAGTCATGAGGCAGGGCTAAGGCTCAATAACAGCTGTAGGGGACATTCCCTGTCCACCACCAAGCTATTTCCTCAAGGCACCCAGAGTTACAATGCTTGGTCTGGCTGGAGCATCTCCCATAGAAGAAAACGGCCAGTACCAGGGCATTATTAGCTGCCCCAGATCCTTCTCCATATCTAGCTAGCAGCTTTGTAATGGAGCCAAGAGCACCTTGCCACTGCAAGTTTCATTAAAATAAGCACATGTGTTTGAAAGTTTCAGTTTCAACAAGTTGTCATATCCTGCTAAAGAGTTTAGTTTGAAAACTACCAACCAGCTGTAACAGCATTCGACATCTGTATGATTTTTTTCATCAGACTGACTGTATTTTTAAGTTAGGAAGTGACAGAGAAAAGTTCACATGCCTCCAAGATTGCATTCTTCAGCGGCAGCTCCTCAAAAGGAAAAAACAATAGCCTTAATTTTAAAAGGGATGGGGAAGGCTGCAGAAACATCAATGGAGAAGATTAGGTGGGCTGGGGAGAAAAACAGCACAATTAGCTGCACCCAAATGCTTTCTGTGGGCTCTTCCAGCTAGTAACAAAGCAACAGTCAGGCAGCTTGGAGAAAGCAGCTTTGTCCTCCTTCATCCCCCAGCACACAGCTCAGTGGCAGCACCTCCTCTCCAGTTCGCCCACGTCTGCAGGCTGCTCCAATTCACACTGTTTTCCCTGGCTCCTGTTGCACTTGCAGCTTCCTCAGTCTGTGGGTGCTCGCACAATGTCCAGAAGTTTACCAGCTCCCCGGATTGCCCAGAATAAGCTCATCTCTAGCAGTTAGATGGAAGCATTTTACTTCCTCCAGTAGGTTGCAGGCAGAAGCAAAGGAATGATTCTGCTTTCTCTCTGCACTTTTATCACAGAAACAACAGTTATCAGTGGTTCAAACAGCTGAAATAGCCTCTACCCGGACAGGCATTTCAGGATGGAGGAAATCAAAGCAAAGAGCAAGGTCCTGCAGAAGTTATGAAATCATCTGCTTTAGCAGCTCAGTCTGCCAACAGCTTTCTTACAGGGCACATGAGAGAATCGTGTTAGAAGATGGGAGCCCTCCGAGTTCCTCTTCTTCCAGCTGGACAAAGAAGGGTCCAGCCCTCCACGCACTTAGGGTTGAGTGAAGCACGAGTGAGCTCAGAGCATGTTTGCTGCACTGTGTGGCAATGGGGAGCAGCTCCCGAGCCAGATGGTGAAGGGAAAAGCAGCTGCTGCACAGAGAGTAGCTATTTTCTTTCCCAGCACGGGTCCTTCCTCAGCCATTCCTTGCCTGCCACACTCACAGCGCCCAGGCTCCCCATAATGCGCCCTGCCACATCTTTAACATCAAAAGCAGCAACACAGGCTCCAATTGTGCTGGAGCAGCAGGATTGACACCTACCTTGAACCTGGAGAGAGACAGATCTGCTGCGGCATCAGTCCTCTCTGCTTGTGCATGGTGTCACTGGAGGGGAAAGAACCTGGAGCATCTGGGGACAACAGGAGCTGTGCCTGTCTGCCTCTCACTTCTGCTGCACCCTGGGGTCCAGGGTGCTCCAGCAGCCCTTCAGGAGCCACTGTCCTGGATGGGCCACCTCCACAGAAGCCACAGTGAGGGACTGAGCATCTCCTGTGTTGCAGCCTTCCTGCCATGCTGGGCAAAGGAGGATTGCGCAAGGACTTTATCTTGTGTGTGCTGTGAGACTGGTTTACCCAGTGCACACACAGCAGCTTCAGGATGAAGCCTGGGGTCAGGGTGCCTTATTAGAAAGCACTATCTACCTCCTCTATCCAAATCGTGCTTCCAGGTGTTGGACACACAGGGCAGGCCATGGGAAAGGACAGTCCAGCTGCAGAACAGAAAGTTACACACTTCAGTCTGATAAGGGTTGAATAAGTCCCTTAATGTGAGGCAGTTGGAAGAGCTGGACAGTGATATGCTGACACACCTGGGCACTCTTTGATAAAGGTCAGAGAAGAACCCCCACCATGGGCTGTACAAAGGTTGCTCCCCACCATTTGCCCCAGGTCCTGGGCTTGGTCTGACTCAAGGCAGGATACTAGGCAGGACACCCACTTCTGACACCCCAACATCCTCACTCCCTGCTCCTTGGCCAGCATCCTTCTGCTCTGGAGTTTACACCAGTGCAAGTCAGCAGAGGGGCACTGACACCAGCACCAAGCATCCTGCTCTCACTAGAGTCCTGTTGCACTACATTTTGCACACCCCAGCTAAACCAACACAGTGTCTGGAATCTGAGCTCTTCCTCTGGATTAATCATACTTAGAGACATCACATTAGACTGGCACAGTCTCCATGGTTGGTGAGGTATTCACTGTCTCACCTCATTGGGAGTCAGGAAGATGGAGCAGCTGTGTGAGACATCCCATTATTTAAATGGTTTGTACTGAACCTGAAGTACCTCACAGGGAGGCAGCCAAGAATTTGTCCTTCTGTTTCCATAGTCCTGCCCCTTGTCATAGTGTAAGAGTCTAAAGCATTTAAACACCCTCTAAAAAGACAGGAAAGTGTCCATTATTGTCCTATGCAAATTCACTGTTTCAAATGGAGAAGCCCTGAATACATACACAGAAAGTTTATAAAGATGCCCTTTGGCTGTAAAACAGATTTTTGCCCAGAATTATATCAGCAGCAAGAGTCATGTCCAATTCCTTGCACAGGTCTTCCATCCATGGGATGCTTAGGGCTGGGGCAGAGAAGGTTAACTCCCTGCTAAATTCATCACACCCCAGAAGCTGGATGAGGCAGGTCCGTAGCAGGTAAAGCTCAAAGGAGAATGGTTTGAGTTGGAAGGGACCTTAAAAATTGTCTAGTTCCATCCCTCCACCACAGGCAGGGACACCTCCCACTAGACCAGGTTTGGTGATCTTGAGAGGAAAGAGCAGGGCCAGAGAGGAGTCTGCCCTTGATTTCCAGACCAAAGAGGTTTGATGCAAACTCAGACAGACCTCACCAGGACATCCATCACTGGTCTGCATTTTACCCACCAGGAGGAACAAATGAAAAACATCATCTCAACTTGAGAGGCTTCCAGAAACCTCACAACAAACAACTTCAGTGGGAACCGAACGACAGAATATCGAGCCCTCCCCTGGCCAGGGGCCACTCAACACAGGAAAACCCTTCACATGTGGTCCACAGCCAGTTCCCAGCCACAGCAGTGACACAACCCTACCCTGCAAGGGACAGGACTACCGAGCCCCCTACGGCAACACCACTGGAGGGCTGTTCTTCAGCATGCCTCCAGTCAGACTGCAAAGGCACAAGGCAGCCTTCCCGCTTGCTTAAATGCATATTCATCCCCATCTCTTCCTCTGCTGCTCCTCCCTGTTCTACCCCCTGCTCTCCCACTCCACCTCACACCATCTCCTCTCCTCCCCTGAGCCCTTCTTTGTGGCAGCTTTCACACAACTAACTGTTTTGTTGCACATTAAGAAGAGCTGAGCCAGAAAACAAGGATTTGAGTCCTGCTCCAAAGGGAAGAAATAGAACCAGCCTTCCTGCCCCTATAGGGAGAGCAGAGGGATGTGCACGGTCGCTGGCAGCAGCACTTCCCCAAGTTACACTGTGTGAGAGCATGAAAGTTACATTATTGACTAAAAAAGGTGTTTGTTTTTAGCACAGGTGATAACTGCTGCCAGCTACATTTATCTCCTCACAAATCAGATATTAATGACTGCAGAGCAGCTCAGCCCACCAAAGTACGTGTTCGTTGGTGGCCCAACATAACCTCAGTGTCTAGTCTATTTAATGACCCTACAGCTACATCCTCCAGGCCCCATCCAAAGAAAAGCCCTGCAACTGAGCAGGAGGGGGAAAGTCCAGCAGGAAGATGTCATCACAACTCCTCACCCATGTTTCACTCCTTTAAAGGAATGGTACAGGACTGATTGTGGTGGATGAAGTTGGACTCTAGGCAACAGCAGCAGCACTACAGCAGGGCCAGGTAGCATAATCAAGTTAAGCCTTCACTGCAAGTCAGGAACTGACAGGAGGCAGTATAACTTGTTGCTACAAGGACTCAGGTCTTGCCTGATGTTGTTCAGATAATGTGTGCTGGAAAGGAACATGGCAAAAAGCCTCAGCGCACCTCATAGAGGAGCATCTCCTTCAGTCAGCTCCTCCTGCACCCTCAGACCCACCCAGGCTTTGACATCTCCATGTTTCACACTGGCCCAGGGTGCCCAGCCCAGAGCCATGGTGCTCTGCCTGGCTATCAGGAACGCAGGGATCATTACCCATTGCACTTGCAGAGCATGGTAGAGACCAAACCACCTGGGGCTGCAAAAGAGCAGTTCTCAGGCAGCAAGCACCATGGGCATGGGAATGAATCATGTGGAAAGCCTCCTGAGCCAAACCTCCGTTGTCCAACTAGGGCTGCCACTTCTTTTGGGGCTTCAGGATTTAGTTTCTGAACACTGTTTGCTGTATCTGAGCAAGCTGTCCTACTACCAGTTAGGTTGTCCTCATTGGTTTTGAGGCAGAGACAAAGGCTCCCCTCACTAAGGCAGCTATGTATTAGAGAAGGAACATGTTGAGCTCCCAATGCTAAAATACATCACATTTGGTATGGGAATCTCACAGAGCCTGGCACAAATAGGCGATGGTCCTACATATAGCCTGGGAACAGGAGGGGACCTCTCACACACATGCAGCACCTCTGGAACAGCCTTGTTGCAGGGAAGCACACAGCAATGGAGGAGGATGGGGGGGACCAAGCCCATATGTGTACGAGCAGCCCTGGCTCCTGCCACAGACCCTGAATGTCTATTGCTGCTCCTCTGTGCTCACACAGCTCTGCCCTTCCATCTCTTCCCCTAAATCCCCCACATATGGACCTGAGCTAAACCCTTACAGCCACCTACACAGCCCATTACCAAGACAGGATCCAAATACTTTGCCCATCTGCTTTAAACCTGCTGCCAAGTTGACCTTGAATCAAGCACCCAAATCAAGGCTGGAAGATCAAAATCCCTTCAGGCTGCTGCAATCGCTGCTGTACACTGTATACACCAGGAAATCTTGGCAGCAGAACAATACTAGCCTTGCCATCCTGTCTTTTAAATATGTGCTGTGTGTACACTACCCATACGTCCATCACCAACACAATTATCTTCTAAGCATTTATGCAATTTGCTGCAGTCCTCCACAATAAATCAGTCTGCAGTATCAATGTCAAATCATAAGGGAAGATCATTTTATATAGAAAAGCAGTGCTTTAAAACTGCTTATGGCTGCTGTATTAAAGAAATAATAAAAATAAAATCTACCCATAGTTCCAAAACAGTAATGACTTTGCTTTTAAAAATGAATTAGATATTACACAAAAATTATAGCCCCAGAGGGAATAATTGCAAAAATGTAACAAAATAAAATAAAATTACAAAGAAGAGGGGAAAATATAACTCCAGCTCTAAGTCAGAGCAGCTTTCCCATCCTGAACACACAGCAGCACTGAGGAGCAGTGCACTGGCACAGCTGTGCTGTTTTCCTTGTGTTCTTAACACCACTTTTGGTTGAATTCAGAGAAGTGACATTCAGAGCAAGAGTGTGCTGTACCTCTGCCCAAGCAGCCAGGGAGGAGGGGTCCTGTTGATAGCAACATGGTGCTATGGTCATTTCTCATCTGAAGGCATATGGTGGTCTTGGGTGCCTTGAAGTCCCCAGTTGCCACTGCTCACCCAGGGAGACAGAGCTAATGAAGAGCCTGCCCTGGCACAGCAGCTCTTATGGGAGGCAATTTAGGGCTCTTCTTAATATTATTTCTCTAATGATAAAGAGAGATGCTGTTTGCTTCAAGGATCAACTTTTCTATTTCCTATCCCATAACATCTGATTGTATATAGGGCCACTTTGAATGAAGGGTGGAGAAAAGGCTCTCTATGAGAGGACCCCAGCATTTGTGCGTCAGTAAAAGTGGTGCAAAAAAGCCAACTTGTTCCTACCTGCAGAGGCCCCCAAAGCAGCGAGTCTGAAATAGCAGAGCAGATCCAGGCTGCTCCAGTACTCAAATTCCCATCACACACACAGCTCCTCTCCAGGACCAGAGCCCTCCTGACACAAAGAGGGAGCCAGGACACAACAATGAAGGGCTGCATTGAATGGAGGTACGTAATGGCCACAGAAATCCTGCAAGTGAGAGCCCTGGCCAGAACCTGGTGCTCTCAGAGAGAAGGGCAATGTTCCTCTTCTCAGTTCAGAAAACAGAGTCCTTGCAGCTTGTCTAGACACTTCATACTTGCCTGTGGCCAGGGAAAGCCTGTCCTGGTGGCTCACTCACTGTCCACGACTCTGTTTATTCTCTTTAGCCCATGCTCTCCTCAGCATCATTTTACACACTTGAGACTGTAAGGTCCTTGTGGGTGAGGCTAATTCTTGTCTGTACGCTTGGCCAGTACCTTGCCAATGGGATAAGGCTTCACAGCCCCAGGCCAAAGGATGTTCTACTCTTTGCACTAGACATGCTGCACACCTCTTCCCTCCTTCCTCTTCTCCCCTAACAAAAATCACCAAGTAATTTTCCTCTGCAGGATACAGTCATTGCACTCACACATTGCACTGTAAGAAGAACCCACAGTTTATACTGGAAATGCTCTTACCAATTCCTCAGGGATTGGCAGCATGTACCAGATCTTTAATAGCTCCTCATAGCAGCTACTCGAAAGAATAACACTGTGGAATTAAGCAGAGATGGGAAGACACTGGCATTACATGAGCAGGGCTGCAGGCTCCGTGCTTGCACGCGTCAACCCAGGACACTTGAGGACTTCCAGTGCTCCACCTGCCACCTTTTCCTGTAACATGCTCTGCCAACTCTGCCATCAAATTCAGCTCTTGCACAGGTACAGGCATAGCTTTCCATACTGAAAGGTTTTACTTGGTTTTACCAACTGCCACAAGCCTGGGAGTAACTCTGGAGCAATCATATTGCACCAGGTGCCTGCCTGCCAAATGGCAATAGCCTTCAGCAAGCAGAGGCCAGTCCTCAACCGTGTGGTTGAAGATCAGCTGCTTGGGACCTGGTGTAACAGTAGGAGCATCCATCACAGGGGCAGAACGCTGCCAACAGCACCATGAATGGCTCTGGAGAGAAGCACTAACAGGTAAGAGCCTCCCAGCAGACCCCAGCTTACACCAGGGCAGTACTAACCCGCTCCACACTCCTGTCCAGAGCCTGGCCTTCCAATGCACACATGACTGGACCAAGAGCAGGCACTATGTCCCAAGCACAATCCTGCCTCTTCTCCAGCAGACATGGAGATGCAGTGAGCAAGCAGAGCAGGAGAGTCCCTTACACAAACCCAATGCTGCTGCACTATGGAAGTGCAAAGAGCAGCTGCGCAGGGAGGAGATGGAAGAGGATGTGTTATTACAGCAGCATACAGAGGAAGAGTTTGTGAAGTTACCACAAAGGTGACTCTGGGGATTTGGGACAAAGGGAGATGTTAAGATTATGAAAATGGTCCTCATGGCTCTGCACCCCAAATTCTTCCAGCACTTCGTTAGTTTCTCTATCCTCCGCTAACCAAGCCAGCCAAAATGTTATCCTGTTGTCAGAAGCGACCACATATGACAGAGAAAACATGTTTGCTCCCTCACACTCACTGTTTCAGAAAGACTGACTGCTCTAGTCCTTCTCATTCATTATTTTCCCCAGTTGACACAATTTGGATTTGGGGGTGGTTTGTTCTTCATTGTTGTTTTTGCACAGCCTGGTTCCACACACTCCCTCCACCCTCTCAGGACCCGGAAACACACTGGGCCATAATAAAACCTTCCCACCAAGACTGCACATAAACTTCTCCCATGTGGTACTCACCAGCCAAGGCAATGGGCATGGCTTGGAGAGCAAAACCCTACTCACAAAAAGTAACTGAAACCCTTCAGCGGACTCAGTATTGCAGGGTTTAACCCTGGGCTGGCCCAAAACCATAGGCTGGGTTATTAGTTCTTCTGTGGAGCAAGACATGACCAACACGCACCCAAAGAGGGGGATCCCAGAGATCTTCCCATCACATGGGGATCAGGGCAGCCTAACAGCCATTGCAGCAAGTGGGTTTGCAGAGCTCGCTTTGCCCTTGGGGAAGCACTAAGCAGAAGGCAAAGAGCAGCAGAGCTGCTAAAGGCAGTCACAAGACAGCTGGCCCAAACCCCTCTGGCAGACACACCAGCCTGGAGACATGATGAGCACTGGGGTGAATCCTTTTGGAGGGCAGGCAGCTTCTGCCACCCTGCAAGCAGAGCCGGGAAGCCCAGGAAACTGGGGGAGAAGGGGCTTTGTCACCCAATCCACACAGCAAATCAAGTTCAAAGGAGGGAGATGGCATAAAAAGGCCATAAATGCACCATCATGATTTATGCACAGCCCCAGCCCTGAGCTGTGGTTACAACCCCGTGATCCAGCAGCTGTGCTTATCACCATGGCTCTCACTAAACTCTGCTCCAGCTCTGGGAGCAGTTTCCCTGGAAAACAGCTCCTGTGCCGTGTCTTCCACTTTTAGGTTTCTTCCCTCTCTGCCTTTGTTTTTTTAATAAGCTTCATTCACCAGAAGTCCCAATGTTTGCTCAGGCTCCCAGCCTTTCCCACCTTCCATGCTGCCCTTCTCAAGGGGCTTCCAGTCTGTCCTGCTCTAAAAATAATTCAAGAGAAATCACAGAAGAGTTATACTCCATCTGTCTCTGAAAATGGTCTTTGTGCTCATTTTATTTGCCAGTGACACTCCACCACCACAATTACCACTGTTACTTTATCTCTCTCTGCCTGTAACACTGACAAAGGAGCAGCAGACAGTGCTGGTGTTTAAGCTGAATAAGTCACTTAAATACATTTATACCCCTGGATCACAATATACAGCATAAATCTAACCATCTATCATGCACTGACTTGATACAAATACTCACCATGTTATCAGGCAAAGCAATCACAAGAAAAATGCAGGATGATTTGAGCTGCAACTGCCTGCAAGTCTTTGACAAGGGTATTAGATGAAAAATTTCAAGAAGGGGATGAAGCATCTCACCTCGACATGGCTTTTGCTGTGCTGACTCCATGGGGAAAGCAGCGACTTTAAAAGGTAGATTTGCAACTGTGCTTGTAATAGCCTAATATAGCAAGGGATTGCCCAAGGCTTGGCATTGGAACTTCCTTCTTTTCATGAGCAAATCAAAGAGGAAAAGTGCCTGAGGCCAGGATGCTTGGTACAGGGACCTTGGTGGGGGGACCTGGCTCAGGTCCTGGCTGTGAAGCATCTCCCCAGCTCTGCTCCCCACTCCTCTCTATGCACCAGGACTGGGAGGTGTGTGCCCAGTGCTGCTGTGCCAGGCAATGGTTAAAACTGGAAGATGCTCGGATCCTGATGCAACAACCTAGCACAGCTTAGACACTTCTCTGAGGGATTCTGCCATAGACTTGACTGAGAAGAAATCGTCTTGTGCTTCCAGCTGCCCAAGACATGATGTGGATATCTCTCCTGAGCAGGGTTGTTATGATGTGGTCAGTGTTGGCCCCATTCCTTTTAGTTGTCATCTGGAATGTGCTAGAGAAAGGCGAAGTACTATTACAGACTTCATGGTGTCTGGAGCAAAATCTCCTGCAGCAGCACTAAACCAGAGGACAGCAGGGTAGGCAGGTTCCCCTGGACATCCTGAGGGTCAGATCAAGCTCAGCAGGGCTCAAGTGCTTTGCAATGACCAGGTGAACAATGTGGTGGCAATGGCACATTGTGGTCTTAGGAAAGAGCCATTCTCTGAGCAGGCACCTTATTCCCAATTCCCTTCTTCAGCCAAATCATGAGCCCAGTGCAGGACCAGGGAAGATGTGAGCCGTGGTCTGGAAGCCTTGCATGGTAACACACTTTTGACTTTCTCTGCCCTGCAGTTGCTCAGAGAGAAAAAGGGCTGAAGGTACCCCATGCTCAAACTAGTGACAACACTTCAGCCTCTCCTCCACCCTGAGCATCTCTGCTCCCAACACTCACCTGCTCACCTTGCCCGCAGCACATTGCCACATTGACTGTGGTCTCAGTTGCAGCATTTCCTAGTAGAAACATTGTTCAGCAAATCCAGTCTTACTGTTTTTCCAGGAGTCAAATAAAACCTATGGAAGGGTTAATTTGGGATTAGTGGAGGTTGGAACTAGATGATCTTAAAGTCCTTTATGACCCTAATTATTCTATGATTCTAATTCCCCCCACACACACAGTATTTCCAATTGCTGGCTCTCCCAAGGCCATTTCCAGAGGCCAGCCTGTGCTACCACAGCCCTGGGGAAGCCTTTCCCAGCACTCCACTTAGTGGCATGTTTCATTAAACCCCACTGGCTGCTCAGCAAACCTG
>NW_009913122.1:16792-66665 GCF_000696875.1 Nestor notabilis | reverse complement strand
GAGGAAAGGGGCACTCTGCAAAGCGGGCCGGCAGCCCTGCTCAGCTTCACCTGGAGGATTTGTCCATGCATGCACCAGGCTGTGGGCAGAGGTGATGGGAGGGAATCAGGCAGGTTCTGGTGTCATGAGAGCAGGAGAAAGCTGGTTTTAATAATGCCAGGAGGCAGGGCTATAGCAGAGCCTGACACTCCCCTGTGCTGTGCTCAGATGAACACCAGCTCATGGTTTGTCACCAAAAGTCTCAGGTTCCCATCCTCAACTCAAGCAAAACACATCTCTGTGACCCGTCTTGCCCGTGGTGACCACAGAGCACACAGAGCACCAAAGGCAGCTTTTCTCAAACTCAGCTTCAACCCAGGCAGTGCAGGTGATGAACGCAGAGGCCAGGCCCTGTGGTACAGCAGTGAGCACCAACGCTTTTCTCCCACTCCGACGCCGGGCTGTTTGGATGCATCAGTTTAGGGGCTGGGTGCAACCAAGGGCAAAGCAGGCACAGGTCAGGGATGCAGAGCTGCCAGCACATGGAATAAGAGAGTGAAGGAAGCCAGGCTCCAGCTGCAAAACTTGATCAAAGCCCAGCAGCAATCTGCATGCTGCCAGCAAAGGAAACAGGCAGGGGAGACACATCGGGTGGCAGAGGGCTTGGGTAATTTGCTGCCAGCTTGCACTAAAGCAGAGAGGAGAGGAAAAAACCCAGTTATCCCTCAGCCTGAAGTAAATTACAAGACACATCCCTCAAGAGCACAAGGTGAAACTCTTGATCAGTCAGACGATGCTGGCATGTAATTCCCTTTGATATCACCCTATTTGAATTTTAGTGCTGTGAAGGGTGCATGACTGACAGCTCCAGAGAACACAGGCATCTGTTCCCATGCAGAAGGGGCATGGCCCAGAGCCCAAGGCACCAACATCCCTGCACTGACTGCTGCTGGCCAGAGCCACAGGGAGAGGCTGCATATCTGGGGAAGGAGGACAGAGCTCATCGCCTGCTCCAGCCAGTCTTTGTACACTCCACCAGAGCTGGGCACATGGGGGCCAGCTGGTGCCTTGTGGAGACAGTCATCTGCCCCGCATTAAACAGGCAAAACCTGGGTTTGCCAACAGAAATAGGGTCTCCCAGGGTTATGTGTCACATCCTTCTGATTTCTCCCCACTCCATGGCAGCTACAGAAGTAGAAGGGAGAGTGTATTCAAACACTGGTCCAGTACCAAAGAAGCAGTGTCTCAGATATCTATCCTCCCTTTAGCCCCTTTCCACTACAGGATCCACCAACAGCTAAACCCGCCAGAAATGCCACCATCGCCAGAGCCCCCCCACTCTTGTAAGACAGGAGCACCTTATTTCTGATGTATCCACCCAGAGCATCAATCTACTTACCCTATGTTACTGACCATGGGGCAGCAATTGGTCTGGGTATAGTTTACATGAAATTAACATTCAATATCAATGGTAAAAGATAGAAAAAACCAAAATCAGACTTGTATCCAGTAAGCACACATGTTAAAAGCAAAAAAGGAATTGTAGGAGGCAAGAGGCACATGGAGATACACTAAACCCTCAGCTAATGTACTCAGGCAGAGAACTGTTGACTTCTGTAACCAAAGTTCACTTAATTGCTCACTGTTTCCAGTTCTAACTCATCTGCCGTGCCGCATACCAATGAAACACTCATTTCTGCAACAAGGACAACAGGATTCACTCCAGAACCAAACCACAACAGGGGTCGCTTTAAGAAATTTTGAAGGCAATTTTGGCAAGAAAAGCCGATTACAGAAGCTATTCCTAGTTCAGGCCTGGTGCAAGCATGAGGACTTAGCAAATAGCTCACCACTAAGCAAATAAAGCAACGCAGGGCTGTTAAAAAAGGCTGGTATGAGATGTTTCAGGCTGCCTTTTTCTTCTATAGGATCTGAATCAGCAAGGGGCTTGTGCATACTCAGTTAAAATAAAACTCCAGTGATAAGTTTCCCTAACCTGCCAAGAGGGAACACATCTGAATGATAACACAGAAACTGCAGTGGATGAGGTAGCTCAAAAAGGGACTTGGAAGCAAGAACATTTATTAACCAGCCATCCCCTAGAGTTTGCCCTGCTGTTCAGCCATGCCACATGCCTCTGCACATCCTTCATCAAAGGGGGATGCAAAGAGGCACAGCTTTAGCAGAGCAAGGCCAAGCAATCCTGAGGATGTTCATAAAGTCGTGATTTATCAGCCTTCAGGTGAGATGTGGTAACCAAGCATGTTTGCTCATCGCCTGCCCTGATTGCAAAGTAAACCAGGCTTACTTAAACTGCTGCTTCAGGCACCTTTTCATTTGAAGTGACAAAGATGGTTTAAGCAAACACGCTTTACTCTGCAATTGGGGCCAGCTAAGAACATACCTGCGGTCGATTCCTGCAGCTCAGCTGCCACAGGGTAGCTTCTGGCACGATCACTCGTGATCACATGAATGTCAAAGCAGTCCTGGAAAAGCGTGCTTTCCCACAGGAGCTGGGCACCATGCTTCAATTATTTATATTAAAAACAAAACATATATTTTGCCTCCAGAAATACTCTGTGCTTAGAATAAGATTTCACAGTGTTCCTGAGGACGGGAGACAGGAGCACACATTGACCACTGTCTTTGTATTTTCTGTAGGGAAGAATGATTGATCACCTGCATTCCAGTGCTGACCCCAAATACACCACTCCCTTACTATTTTTTGCTTTTATTACTCTACAGCTCTCAATGAGGCTGAGCTATCTGTGTTTTGCCACTATGCAAACATACCTTGTTCCTACAGGGACACTCGGAAAATTAAGAGGGATCAACAAAAGTTGCAAATACATGCTTCAGTTGAAGTGCATTCAAACCCCATGTAGAGATTCTCATTACAGATTAAAATGGCTTTAAATTACTGCTTAGTCTTCTGCCAAGAAAGAGCCCTGAGAAATGGTTCTTGCTGTGAAGAACTGTGAGGTTTAAATAGTCAAGACTGCCTGAAAGCGTAGTTGCTATATCCACTTCACACCTGGGCAGATTAAAGTGCCCACCATCAGAAAGGGAGGCTCCCGGCCACCTTGGAGAGAAACTGAGATCTGCCAAGATCCCGACTACAAAAATAACATCCTTCAGAACAGTGTTTGCACCCTTTTTACCTCTCTGGATGTTAGGCAAGCTGAAGAGCTAAAAAAAACCCCAAACACAGAAAAAGAGAGAAAATACTAACAATATCTACAAAATAAGAATAGTACAAATAAAGAAAATGGCTGGTCTGGGGTTCACCAAAAGGGAACAAGACAGCCCTTAAAGCCAGCATAGGACATGCAACCAGGAAAGCCACTGCTAGGAGAAAGCTCTGACCAGCCATGACAAGGCCAGCCTTCCATCGGATGCAGTACCTCCTTGAAAACCCGGGAGTCTCCTCAAAAGCACTCAGGCTGTAAGTCAAGGAGGATCCCAAGCACAAACCCACAAATACACTATGGTTAAGAAACAGTTCCACAATTTGCCCACAGTTTACAGGTTTGGGTTCATCGCTGCTCTCTCAGAGGAGCCTCTGCAGGAGGACTGAGGATGGCAAGGCAGCAGAGAAAATAGGAGCCCCAGCAGCAAACAGAGCAAGGGCTATTAGATGCACAAATGCACCAAGAATACCAGCTCCTCTCAAAGACCAAGTTAAAACCATTTCTGTGGAAGTGCCTCCCCACACTGTCAAAGCCTGGGCTGACAGCAGCCAACCTGCAGAGAGTTGACACCAATGGTGCACATTCCAACACTGTGATTAGAAGCAACAGCCTAAGAAAAATGCTGCTTCCAGCCAAGGTAGACCACAAGAGCAAAGCTTACCTGCACCTTTGTTTCAGAGCAGTCTGCAGAGTTTAGCAATTCCTCCCCTTCACCCCAAAACTCAATGCCTCATCCCCTCCTGGGCATCCTGCTTGTGGTCACTCACAACACACTTAGCAGCTAGTAGGACACCTGCCTCCTGAGCTGCATCATGAGACAGCCATGGTGTAGCTCCTACCCTGCGGGTGGCCACATTACTGCAGATGCTCAATATTTGGAGACCCCTACTCAGCCTCTTCACATCATGGTGAACTGAGGGCAAGACTGCTGCTTCACCTCCAGCCTTGCTTCTGTGGCTGCCTGCAAAGGCCTGGGTGCTGAAGTCAGAGCAGACCCCAGGTTAAAGCTCAGCACCCTGTGCTCACCAGAGGAGAGGCAGCAAAGGGCAGGGGAGGATCTCAGTAGGCTTGGAGCTTGTTCCAGCCCCAGGGCTGCATTCCCACAGCCCTACTCATCCCAACTTATCTGGGTGGCTCTATACACCCATGGTGAGACATATAAATCCACTGAGGTCAGCAGAGGGATTTAGAAGTATGTGGGTTCAATAAACCTATAGAGGTGCTCCAATTCAGGTTGAAACCCAGCTGAAGGATAAGGCTGAGCAGAAGAATAGGTAACTGCTTTGACCTCAACCACATGCAGGCATCCTACAAATCCTGTCTTGCTCTCCTGCACAAGCACAGCTTCACATCCCACTGGGAAAATGAAGCTCCTCAAGCAAGCCCATGGGATGAGATCCTGACGTCTTTCTGTACAAGCGTAAGTAGCTGATATGCGTGGAGCTGCTTAAAAAGCGCACAAGTGCAGAACAGAAAGAGCATCAAAATCAAACTCCTGCTTTTAGAAACACACTAAAAATACACTCTGCTAGAGGAGATGGCACAACAGCTAAACCACCTGCTAGGAAAATAATACTCAATTGCTAAAGTGCCTAAATACAAAGATGTGTGATTTAGAGACTCTAATTTGGGTAAAGACAGTTAGGATGGACTAACTTTCAGGAAGAGTCATTAATGCTTCAGAGATGGCAGGAACTTCTTTGGCTGCCCAACTTCTCTTTTCTGACTCTCCTGCTAACTTTACCCACTGGTAACTTCACATGAGTGATGGGGAATAAGCCAAGAATCTATTTCTCTTTGCTTTTTTTTTTTGAACCTTCTTTAAGACACAACGTTTTCACCCTAACACAAGGAAACTAAACAGCATCTTGAGACCTAGCATTATAGACTCACACATTTACTGGTGACCTACCTGCAGGCAGCTCACTAGGACACACAGCTGAACACCTCTGTAGCAATTCCTTGCCCACAGGGATTTGGGAAAAAACCTTTCCTCCTGTCAACTTGAGCTTTCAACACCCATACCTCCATCTCCTGTGCAATCCATTGTACTCCATCCTGCAGTAGCTTGCTCTTAAAAAACACTTAGGAAATGACACTAAAAATGTTCTTATGTCCCACTGCCTGGGTCCAAGCACGACCTGACTGCTCCCTCAAAGGACAGGAAAGCACAAGAAACTCACCTGTGGGGCTGAGCTTGTCAAATGGTGCCCATGGGCTCAGGTGGAGCTAATGAGAGCCATCAATGTTCATTAGTGCCCCAAGGCCCAGCACCTGCTGCTCCACTCACTGCAAAGCCTCTGTTCTGTGAGTGCCAAGTGTTCAGTCTTTCCTCCTGCCTGCCCTGAGCTGTGGTCTGGTTTTCACTCTTTTGACTCAAAGGGTTTCCAGATTTACAGCAGCAGGACACGTTATCGGGTGTGTAGTATGTGCTCCTGTTGCTCTGAATTCACAAAGCAAGTGTAAATTAAGGGTTGTATTCTTGTGCCATGTCTTTGGTAGCTGACAAGTCATCCCAGAAGGGTTGTGCTGCGCCTTTGAACGTGATAGTTCAGTGTACAGGGTCTTGATTGTGTCCTGCTTGTATGGTACAATGAATACAGACCTGCCAGACAAAATCAGAGCTTAAGTTAAATGTGAGGTTACTTAAAATATTATCTATGTATTGCAAAAGCTCTGAAAATGAACATTATTGCTCACCAAAAGGGACTCTGGGATAAATTTACTGTGCAAGCTACTACAGCTCCAATTGGAACCAATTAAAGTGAAGAAAGATTTTCCCTAACTTAAGTGCCATGGATCATAGCCCTTCGCCTCCATCTTTTCACATATCTTTACAAGAACAAGAAGTTAAAGATATACTTGCTACTTCCAGGCTTACATCTTGCACAGACTGGAATTCAATTAACATTTTTCTGCTACAAAACTTGGAGAAGCACTTCAGAGCTGCTGCTCACAATGCAGAAGCGACTGAACAAATGATATTCTCATTAACGCTCTGTCTTTCCCTGCTGTGCAAGCCAAATCCTTGAACACTAAAAGCACCTCAGCATCAGCTGGGTTCACAGACATCCAGAGCAATTTTTCAAGCTCCCTGACTTTTATAGACCAAGGGGGAAGGGATTTGGTGTGCTTTAATCCATTCTATTATATGAACTCAGAAATGGTTTTCACTCTCTAGCACTATAAATTAAGCTGGCTGCAGTTATTCTTTTCCTGATTATGCTGAAAGTTACTGGGAATAATTTGATGACTATATTTCCTTGACCTTCTTTTTTATCTTCTTTTTCAGAATTAACCTGTGAATTTAGTTTCCCAGGTAGTAAGTAAATAATGCAATAGAAGTGGAGGTAGTAGCCAACACACTCACATCTGGATGCCTGAAATTGCGGATGAACACAGTAAAAGCTCTTGTTCTTTGTATGTGGAATTTACTGTACTCACTTCCCAGCCCTTCAGACAGGAAGAATACATTGTACAAAAAAATCACCTTTTTTTTGCATTCCTCTGGTTTTTTAATCTAGGAGACTAATCACGTGTTAGAAATAAGTGAATTCACCTTTGCAAGCCATTAGACAAATACTATTCCACCCCATTATAGAGACTGGAAAACTTGGGTAAAGGGATGGAGTTTCTTATCCTAAAAATATTCCAATCTGTGCAATGCAAGCTACTATTAAGTACTTCTAAAGATGGAAAAGAATCTCTTTTGTAAGTGTAGTCATAGAAATACATGTAATTAGGGAACAGATTACATCTGCTTGGCTGCCCCTCCTTTGCTCTAACCACTGTAACACCTTGTCTCGTAAACCCTGGTAACAGAGGGAAAGATGTACACAGACTTGGATTACTCTGGATAAGTTAGGTGGAACACTGTACAGTTGAGTATAACAAAAGGTTGCTTCTCTACAGTGTGATGGTATTCTGGGAGTCTGACTGTGCCTCTCATTCATGTGCATTAATAAATGTGACTTTGATGATTTATTTGAGTGCAAATTACTTCTCAGTATCAGTAAGCATAGCAGAGTCCAGCTGCAGGCTGGGTACTCTTAACAAATATCATCTTTTAAAAGCTTCAGTAAAGCCTACTTGGGATCTCATCAAATTCAAGTGCCCGTGTCAGTTATTCTCAATTATTCTAACTATAAGGACATGCCAGGTACACCAAAGACATGATTCAGACAGCATGACTGCCCTAAAATGATAACTTTAGCATAATGCACTTGACAGTGAAAAAGCAATAATAGCTATTTTGGGAGCTAAAGAAAAATACAATGGATCTGATGACTAAGTGTTCTGGTCCCCAATGTAAAAGCAAAGTAGATCCCTGTCGTATTTAACTTGATTCCTTTGAATTAAACACTTCCATTAAAAGTTTCCCACAGTAGCTTTAATATTTAATTATGTATTCCACCAAAGGAAAGAACAAAATCTTTGCAAAGGGTTTTTTTTTTATATGCATGTGAAATATTTATCAGCATATCTCTTTGGACAAGTATTTTTATCCCCGAGGCTGGGAAAAAGCTTCCGTGTACAAATCAGTTTCAAAACATTTTATTTTACAGCTTGGAAGTTTTCTATACTTCAGCACCTCATGCCGTGACTTTGTTATTTCACTTGTTAATGAATGGTAATTAAATCTCTTTTGGCTGAAAAGGTTGGAGGGCTCCTGCTGTATTACAAAAACAACTTCTGAAAGTTACAAAAATGCCCAAGTGTCTAGAAATTAAAGAGTAAAGTTTGCCATGTTTTGAGTCCAAGTTTGAATCACTTGGAAGGATTTATGTGGGAAAACAGCACGTCCCAGTCAGTGTGTACAGTCTCCCCAGTTGAACAGACATAATTGTGCCACTTTGTGTCTACCAGAGAAACAGAATCATATTCTTAATAATGTACAATGTGGCCGCAAACTTCCTTGATCTTACTAACTGTAGCAAACACTGGATAAACCCTATTATATACTACCTGCACAAAGAACTGCTACATGTGTACATCTAAGTAAAGACTTGTTAATTTTGCATTTGCTCACCAGGGCTTGAAACATCAGCCTATTAATTTTAATTCTTTTCTGTTTTCTCATTTTTTTTTTCAGGTGCTTTCAGTCAAAAGATAAATGGAGTGCTTACAACAGAGGTAGATAAAGGGGAAATAACTACATATTAAGGCATTTTGTGATGTTACAGTGCTAAATAGAGACACAATATTGAAGAAGAAATATCATGGTCTCCATTATTAAGTTACACCAGTGCAAGCTTCCATTGGCATTATACAAGCAGTTTTGGTCCACAGTTTTTAAACCAAAACCATGTTAATTCTACTATAAAATGCCTTTTTCTGAAGGCAATACAGTGATTTCAGAGAGAAAGTTGATTCTGAATTTCTTTAAAATTACAGTTTCTCAAACAATCCAGCACAAACAGAGTTTAGCAAAACACTGGGAATGGGAATGTGATGAGATGAGTCCATTCCTAAGCTGTAACTTTGGGAAGGGGTCTGCTGAGTGCAAAGCCTGCTCCGATGAAGTGAGGAACATCAGACCTGCGGCGTGGAAACTTAGGCTCCTTGTCAGTCAAGAATCGTTCCTTCTCCCTTTAAATAGAAACAAAGAAAAGGAAAACACATACTTCATTCTGCAGCCCAGTGATGTTTGCAAACTAAGGAAATCTGCATCCTCCAAAGTTTTTTTCATACCACCACATATCAAAAGATCATCAAAAAATTGTTGATTAAAGCCTGTTAGACTAAACTGCCAAGACTAGGGGTCTGTTTGGATCTAATTACAAGCTTACTGATGCTTTTTGGAACTCCTAAAAATTAGAAATAAATGAGCACTTTTCCTGCTTCTCCCCAAAATGGTCAGAGCACCTCATTAGAGCAAGTTTGTACATGAGCTCGGTGACTTCAGATTCCTAATCACCATCCCATTCTAGCAAGGATATGCTTGTTTTCAAACAAACAGCTACATTCATCAAAGGCACAATGGGGAGATACATTTTCTTTGTTGAATTTTAATGAATAAATAGTGTTGCCTGTCTTCATATTTTAACCAAGTTCTAGTGATAATTACCCTGCCTGTGACACTGGCAGAAAATGAACAATATGCTGTGGGTGCACTGATAACCTCAGAAATTTTCTCCATCAGAAGATCCACAGAGGGTTAAATGGCCTTAGGAGGAGAGAACAAGGGTTACCTGTTTTCACTCTTGTGAGACTGGGGAGAACACAGAAGAACAAACTGGAAGGGCACTATTTCACATTACTGTGATATACCTGGAGGTTTCAGAGAAAGGTCCTGAGATATTTAAAATAAACCAAGTAAAGCTTTATGAAGTCCTAGTTTATCATAACAGCAGAGGTCTCAAGGCTTTACAAGGAAGGTCAGTGCCATTACTTTTATATTACAGTCTTCGAGATAGAGACATGTCTGAGTGCTACCACACTTCGGCAGAACATAACCTTGTCACATCTGTACCCTTTCTCAGTCCCCAGTAAAGGAAAAGAAAACACTTCCTCGAATTAATACTTTTCTCTTTGTCCCTAAATAACTGTGTCAGGAGAGGAGGAAGTTCAGAGAAACACTGTAGGATGACTAGTCATGCTTCCTTTTCCAAATTTAACCTATATGGAGGTGGGAGAATAGGCAAAAGATGGCACAGTTGAACTTAACCATGACAACCATTTATAACTGGTTTTAATTGTATCACTGTGGCACTAATGGATGTGCCAGTTGACAGCACTAAAATCTAACATGCTATGTTTAGATGGCTCATCCTATCTCACTATGGCACTTCCAACTTTGGGAAGACAAAATGGTCCAGAGTCCACGCTCATTCTTTCCTATGGAGACAGCCAAAAGATGTGCTCATTTGTATGGAAAATTCTATGCAGCTGACTACTGTAATATGTTATGCAGAATTGATGTGCAAAAAGCCACGTGCAAAAGCTTCAAGTAACTAGTGACATCCCTCAGTGCAGTTATTTACTTATATAGGACTGCAGTTTCAGGTCTCTGGTATGAATTTAAGCTCCATATTTTCTCAACAATCCTTACCAACATCAAACAGGAACACTGGTGTTAGAAGTAACTAGGAAAAATAGTGAAGCAGAAAGGTGCAAGAAGCAGAAGGAGAGAATGGGAAGAGTGAGAGAAAGAAAGCCTAAGACACCTGGGAAATACTACATTCAGAGTCAGAGAGCAGAAGAAGAGGATTTCAGATTCACAACCAAAATCTTAAACATCGGATTTTCAGCTTGAACACAAATCAAAGCTAAATTCCTGTTGTCACTCATTATATTGCTTCAGCACCCCACGGAAAGCTGCATTAGATCAGTATCAAGACTTTAAATCACAAACCAGAACTGTCTTGTGCAAATCAATAAAAGCTTTTGATGATACCTTTGTGTGAGGTTATCTGAGAGCATTAATTCTCTTACATACCAGGATAGTCAATAATGCTATTAATGCTATTGTCCTGACAGGATCCTCTTTTTATTAGCAAAACCAGCCTCATTTATTTCAGACATGATATTAACATTAGCCAGCATGATAGAGATCAAGTCAGTGGGTTTGTGTCAGCTGGAATTTAGAGCAACCTGTGACTCTAGGAATCAAACGGCCCTGGCTCTTTGGCTAGCATGTACACTCCAGGCAGTGCCTGTCCAGCCTAGTCCAAGGCAAGTACAATGTGGAATGGAATGGCTGTATGTCAGGGGTGAAGAACTTGAGGAAGGATCTGGCTGCACAACAGGTGCTCTCCATTGCAGAAAGCAAAGGACACGTCATGCTCAAGTGGCAGTCTGGAGAAGGAGGGCTGCACAACGAGGTTGTTTCCTTTGCGCTGTTGCTGGGCAACACGAAATGCAGCCTGGAGAATAGAGAAGCTGCAGTTACCCAGGACTGATATGCTCAGTTATGCCTCAGGGTGTGCATATCCTTCAAAGCAGGATGTAGTCCAACAGGTTTGACTGGAGAACAAAACAGTGAGGGACAGAGGAGAGCAAAGCCCAGCACCTGACTACATCTGGCTGCCACAAAGGCAAGAGAAGTGTGAGTCAGGGCTGACAGCACAGTGCTGGTAGCTTCTGAGCCTGACATGGGAACAATGAGATTCTATCGTCCTGTGGAAGAAGCACTCACAGAACGTCCATCTAAACCACATATGTCACAAAGACACCATGCTCACCAGATTACAGCCATGCCTGCCCACAAGAACAACGAGCTGCACTAATGACAGATATCTATCCTGAACCTACAAACACTGTTATGATTTCAGCACTAATTGACCTACAGTATGAAATTCCATTCAGTGTGTACGATTAACAGACCCAAGTTCAATCACCATCACCTCACACAGTATTTTTGCTTTACTTTAAAGCAGTTATGCCCCTAACAATTATTGGGATTTTTCAATAGTTATGACACGAATTAATTCTAGGTACAATATAACAACACAACAGTTCACAATATAACACAATAACAACAATTCACAAGGTGAATTTCTTCTTATCCGATGAACAGAAAGAAACATGATGCCAGGGTCCAAAATGGAAACATTAAAACTATTGTGAAGAGGATACTTAGCTGCTGGAAATGGATTATCGAGCATTATGGTAGCCTCACATATTGATCCTAAAGCTCCAGGAAGGCCATTAGCACTGCACAATTCTTGGTAATTCTAAACACTAAGGTAACATTATGCAATTTGCAGATACATACAAGTCACTGTTTATCAGTGATAATTTTGCTAATTTAGTCATCAAAACTGCTTGCTGGCTGGAATATGATTAAGGAAGAATAAATACAGGCAGCTTTGAATTTTATTCAGCAACATAGAGAATTGTTGCCTTTTGTGTGTGAGGAAGGGACAGGCTCAGGATGGAAAGGTGTGGAAATACTAAAAGCATACGCAGAAAAACTTGGTAACAGATCATGTCATGTGATTGCAGAAATCTGCAAACTAAAAAACTCTTTAAAAGTAAAGTTCAATCACTCCATTTTCAGAAGTGACAAACAGTTTTGGTGTCCCAGCTTAGGGATTCATCATGAGAATAGTCTCATCTTTCAGACTCTGCAAATTAGGTCACTTCAATGTGCCAGAAATTGGGCAAGATCCTAGTTATTTGCTTTTAATCAAGAGGAGCAGCTGAATGCTCAGTTGTGGACCAAGAATAGCAGTGAAGTACTATCAAACTGCTACCGGTTAAGGAGAGACAACAACTACCTACAGGACAATTCTTAGGCTCTGCCATCAAAAGGGTAAGACATCTGACAAAGCTAAACTGAGTGTTGCTCACTTTCCTCCATCTGGATGTAGGAAGGGAACAAGAACCGGATGGGAAATGCTCTTCCCTGTAACCGTCAGCAATTTTATCTGCCACCAGTAGGGGATGGTCACCGGTCACAACTACTACATTTTGGAAACAACAATTACATTCTTCTTACACCAGGATTATGTAGTTGCCACTTGAAGACAGTTTGTCCTCCATATCAGTTGCTGTTCCATTATAACTCGTAAAATGCACTAGGTCCTCATAATGCTTGAGGATCTCCTATGATATCTGTACATTTACGGCAGTCAGGTGAAGTCCCTGGTGACTGGGAAAAGGGAAACATTGCATCCATTTGTAAAAAGGGTAGAAAGGAGGACCCTGGGAACTGCCAACCTGTCAGCCTCCCCTCTGTGCCTGGGAAGATGTTAGAACAGATCCCTCTAGAAGCTACGCTGAAGCACATGGAGGACAGGAGATGATTCGAGACAGCCAGCATGGCTTCACCAAGGGCAAATCTAGCCTGACCTACCTAGTGGCCTTGTACAATGGAGTGACTACATCAGTGGTCAAGAGAAGAACTACAGATGCCATCTATCTGGACTTCTGTAAGGCTTTTGACACACTCCCCCAGATCATCCTCCCTAAATTGGAGAGAATGGATTTGACAGATGGACTGTTTGGTAGATGACTTGGTTAGATGGTTACATCCAGACGGTAGTGGTCAATGGCTTAATGTCCAGATGGAGATCAGTGATGAGTGGCATCTCTCTCCTGGAGTCCATATTGGGACTGGTGCTGTTCAATATCTTCATCAATGACACAGTGGGATCGAGTGCACCCTCAGCAAGTCTGCAGACAACACCAAGATGAGTGGTGTTGGTTGACATGCCTGAGGGATGGGATGCCATCCAGAGCAACCTTGGCAAGCTCAAGAAGTTGGCCCATGTGAACCTCATGAGGTTCAACAAGGTCAAGTACAAGATCCTGCACATGGGTCAGGACAACCCCCAGTATCAATCCAGACTGGCGGATGAAGGGATTGAGAGCAGCCCTGAGGAGAAGGACTTGAGGGTACTGGTGGATGAAGAGCTGGACATGAGCCATCAATGTATACTCTCAGCTGAGAAAGCCAGCCATATCCTGGGCTCCATCAAAAGAAGCGTGGCCAGCAGGTCAAGAGAGGTGATTCTGTCACTCTGCTCTGAGACCCCCCCTGGAGTACTGTGTCCAGCTCTGGAGTCCTCAGCACAGGACAGACATGGACCTGTTGGAGTGGGTCGAGGAAAGGGCCACAAAGATGATCAGAGGGATGGAACACCTCTTCTGTGAAGACAGGCTGAGAGATTTGGGGCTGTTCAGACTGGAGAAAAGAAGGCTTTGGGGAGACCTTACTGCAGCTTTTCAGTACTTAAAGGGGGCTTATAAGAAAGATGGAGACAAACTTTTTAGCAGAGCTAAACAAGGCTCTTGCTAAACAAGTACAAGGGGTAATGGTTTTAAACGAAAAGAGGGTAGCTTTAGAGTAAGAGATGAGGAAGAAATTTTTTACAATGAGGACTGGAACAAGTTGCCCAGAGAAGTGGTAGATGCCCCATCTCTGGAAACGTTCAAGGTCAGGCTGGATGGGGCTCTGAGCAACAGGGTCTAGTTGAAGATATCCCTGTTCACTGCAGGAGAGACTGGGTTAAAAACGACCTTTAAAACCCAAACTATTCTACAATTCTATGATTCAGTATTGGAGACCAGACACTAACCTGTGCCCTCTGGGCACCATTGGTATGAATAATTTAGCTGGACTGCAGAACAGGTCAGCAACATCTCTCCTGGACATTCTTGTCCAGGCTATAGATCATGATAAATCTAGACCAGACTGAAGTAATATGAAGGATAACATTCAGGAAAATTAGGCAACAATATTGTATCACCTCAGCCAAATTTGGCCATGTTCCAATCAGAAGGGTAAAGCAGGATCTAAATAAAAATCTAGTTTATGCAAAAGTTGTGTAGACAAAACTGTTATTTTCCCATACTTGGCCTGTTGTTCCTTGCGTTTCTGAGCCAGATATTTCTTTTTCACATTCATAAGCTCATTGCCAAGTCTTTCAATTTCATGTTTGTATTCCTGGTTCTCTGATTCATACATATTCAACTCTGAGGACAAAACCTAACAAACAAAAGGCAAAAAGCAGGAACAGGAGCCGTTAGTTTCACTTACAGATAAGTTAGTACTTTTACAAGCACTTTTTCCTTTCACATCTGACAATATAAGAAATCACCATTCTGTACCACATCTCATTTTCTATCATGATATTTCATTTGATCACCTCCTCTCACCTAAGGATAATTTACAAAATTAAGGCTATGCCATTTAACAACAATAAAACACGTAAAATATGCTCCAAGCATTAGGGGTATGGTATTAATACATACATTAGCTCTTAATGTTCTGGCATACAAATCTGGGTGAAAACCTTAACTGAATGTCTTAACAATAAAGCAAGGATTTATTTAATAATAATAATAATTGGTTTTATTCACAGGTATCGACTTTATTATGTGAAGTAATTCAATGCACACAGGCAAAGTAGTACTAGGTAGTGCAAATATGAATACAATGCCACTTTCATATGAGTCAGTAAACTTTAAAGAAAGTAGGAACATGTACAGTGTGTTTTCCTTCTTTAAGAAGGAGAATAGCTTGACCTGGCACTGCAAAATGGCATGCATGCCAGAACGCTAGAGCATACTGTGCCTGAAATACACAGTAGCAATTGACTGCATTAAGGACAAATGGGAACTGTATGGAAAACTTGAAATCACATTCAGTTTAGCAAAACTTTGGCTTCTATTTTACATTTTCTACATTGTTTTTCTTCTCCATGGAAAGTTAAGATTTGCATAACAGCCTCTTTGTTTCCTAAGGGCCCATCTGCTCCTGCATTTTTTTACTCATGGTTAGTATAGACGTGATTATGATGCAGTGAACAGGAGATGATGACTTCAACAAAGAGACGAGCAGTAGAAGTAGATGAACTCCTGGGGAGACTGATATTTCATGCAGGCAGGAACAAGGGAAGATCAGCTTATTCTATCAAAAAATCACTTTTTAATATCATGCTTTCAAAGGTTCCCACAAGATTCCTGCAGCAGGAAATCCTCTCTTCTAATGACAAAGGGTTAGGAGAGGTTACTCCTATCATCCCTTTAAAAGTTGCAAGCCTAATATGCATATGCACATTGCAAGAGAAACGCATGAGTTTAAGATTGGATTCCAAATATATTCCTACTAGTTTTTTAAAAGGAAAACTAAATGGCTTTGGTTTGCTTATTAAAGATCTTAAAAGTTTAAGAAAAGGGAAGGCAAATAAGCTTAATGGAAAACTGATATGTCCCAGAATGCCCATGCTCATAAAGCATTTACAGAATTGAGCTGCACACTCATATTCTAATAGGACTTTTCCTCTATTTGAATGAAACAAACTAGCATAATGTGGAAAAAATTTCCTCTACTGCTATTGTTTTTTCCTTGGGGATATGAGCATTAACCTTATTCTCCTGATCTTATATACTAAGGCATGCACACTGTTCATCAAAAACCTTCCTGAGACCCTGCTCCCCAGCATCAGTGGTGAAGTTGTTCTGCAAGCCTGGCAGCCCCCAGCCAGAGACAGAGGGCATCTCTTACTTTCAGCTGCTTAGTCTTCTCTTGGAGAGTGTGCCGGTAGAGCTGCAACTGTTCTGCGGCTTCAGGCCCAGGCCGCCGGGCCAAGATGTGCTTCAGTTCCACATACAGTTTCTCCTTTTCCTAAGAAAAAGGGAAGAGGAAAAGGTCTTTTAAAATTGCTATAGAATCAGCACAACGTGTGATGAAATAAACCTCACTGAAAAATGCGAGTTAGTCAGGAAGACATTTGCAGAAACAAATCTGCCTGTGTGTCAGTCTTTCTCACTAGCCATAAGGTATTTAAAGTTGTTGTGATAGCAGTGGGAGAGCTCATTAAGAGAAACATCCAACTACTTTGAGCCACAAATGAAATACACTTAAACACTGTCATCAGTGAGCACTCTCTGCCATAGAGAATACAAAACAGTCACTGGAAGAGTATCCAGGGGTGGGAAATTAATTACTAGTAACTGTGCGTATTGCAATCTCTCTTCTTATGAGCCACATCATTGCCTTACAAAAAAGATCATAGCTTCACCAAATAGAGTGTAAGCAAGCTATAGAAATGTCAGGGAAGAACTGTACAAAAGAATAACTTCTTCCAACGGAAATCCTGTGAAGCACATGTACACACACGCGCGCACACACACAGACATATATATATGTATATGTATAACATCTTTCATTTTAACTGCAGGGGCCCTGGGAAAGGGAAAGTATAAACAGCAACGACTATGACTAACACAATTACCACCAAGTAATTTTTCTTTGTCACGTGTCTCCTCTTCCTTCACGTTGGAACAGTATACTTGTGGGAGTTTGATATAGCAATGCCCGAACAGAAACCACACCATGGACACACTTATAGCTCTCTGTACTGAAATGCTGCTTCAGCTGTGTTTTGAGGATGTACTTGTTTTAAGTCTGAGGAATAAAGCTCTGAACAAAGCCACCTTTATAGCTTTGAACATTACAAGATTTTTAGTATCTGCTCTGTCAGACTAAGATGATTATTTAACATTATTTAGCAAGATCCCATCCTTGTCTGGTACCTGGAGGGCTGGAATTAAAAAGGAGGGTTATTTGACTGGAAGTCAGACTTGCAGACAAACAATTTAACTGATCCAGACAAAAATGGCAAGTAGGAGGTAGGATAGGTGATTATTTACTCTGGCTTCGACAAAACCGCATTTTACTGTCTTTTTTATACGCTCCGTCTATAACTCTTACCACAGAATTCTTCCATGAGGGATGTGGGGAAAGATGCCACCACATCATCTAGAATTGCTACATGTGGCCTTGCTCAGTGGTTAAGCCAGGTTTTTCAGAAGTGTCTTGTTACTTTGAAGATGTAAAATTCCAGGTGTCCAGTCTTCAAGAGCATAAGGAGTCTGAAGGTTTCAGACCTCAGCATGTTCCTAAAACTAAGCATTATAATGGTCACAAGCTGGGACCCAAAAAATGGAAGCGCTTCAAATCATAAATTACTTCTTCAAGCATTGCCCTTGAAGTCTGAATATTACTGAGGAAAAGTTCCTTATAAATGAAGTTGTTCACAGTCTGAGACCCAGACTGAAGTTTGCATAGTGGCAAAAATTATATTGAGAATTCATTCTCAGCAGAGAGTTGTTATGTCACTACAAGTGGTTTCCACTACCACCCTTTCTTTCAGAGGAAACAAGATTATACTGCAAGTTAAAAACAACAGCAAAAGAAAAATTGGCCCTGTCAAAATCTGGCTGGTCAGTATTAACATTCCACCCCTGAATGTATCACAGATTTGTATTTTGGAAGAGTGTAATGGTAATCTGGATAAATACGGAGCAGTTGATGGATTGAAGGTCTTATGTGCAATTGTTTTCCAATTTATTTCTCTCCTAAACCTCTACAAGGGCCAACCAAGCTCTTCAAACATTGTGCAATGGTGTGTATAATAACCTCATTTAGAGACAAAGTGTGCAATTCTATTATAAGGAGTATCTATCTTATTGTCGGACAGCAACAGAGACTCGTTAGCTGTCCGATGTATATTGTCTCCATAATCCAACAGAGGCAGAACCAGCTGTCTTATAATGCATATCCTGTTCTTCCTTGCTAAGCGCTGTCCATCTCTTTTACATCTAGTCAATTAATTTGTCACTGGATTAGAAGCACCATATGTCAGCAAAACATTAAAAGAGAAACCTGGATACTTCTCATCAGCAGAAGTCTGTATTCACAGGTTGGCATTTCTATAATTTCTGACATTTTACCCCAGGATGAGAAAAATAATTTACAAAAATCAGTTGATTTCAATTAATTTTGAAACAGCAATAACAAGAGTAAATCTAAGTCAGTCACAAGGTACATTTGAAACTACCACCAAAAATGCATTGCTTATAGCAGGTACTTTTATCTCTACACATAAGAAACCAGAAATGCCCTGGGGGAAAAATCAGCACAAATTAATAAAGAAAAATTTTGGCTTTGACAATACTCCACTGATATTCAAAAGACAGAGAAGCTGTGCAATGTGTGTTACATGCAGATACCTTATAAATAGCCAGCTACCAGATACAGCATAGAACATGCTGCAAGACCTGTAGGGTTGACTGATGTGTGCATTGTATTCAAAGTATTTTTCAGTTGTAGTGCATAAATTAATACCCCAGAAGATGGATCTATGTTTTGGGAGGGATTTTTTGGAAACAAGTAAAATGCATGTGCATTCCTTAAAACTGCCTAAAATCCTTAAAATTAAAATGTCTGAGAACTTAATGGGGCCGGCTGGGAGAAGGCATCCTAACATTGCCAAGAAAATCATAAGTCAGCAGTGAAAATCAGCAGTGTAACAGTAATTCAAAGAGGGGAAGCTGATCTGTTCGATGCCTATTGGAAGTAAGTTAACACTATTTTGTCCAAAGTAGAAGTCAGTAAACTTTTATTTCCATTGGTGGCTGTACAGATGATGTTGGAGAAAAAGCTACCTGAAATCCTACACCCACTGGATAGGCATAAGCCAGCCCATTACGGCATGTGTCAGATGGGTTTCTTTGGCTTGTCCTAAACTGTCTTCCCTCACACTCCCCTCCGTCCTCGTTCCTGGCTGCAACCACAACATACCTCTTGCCAGAGTTACATGTTCTTGAGATGAATAGAACTTAAAAGTCATAAACATGCTGTGAGGCACTACTTCTTGAGGAGGTGAAGAAAGATCCATTAGATCTATCCATAACTCCATGCTGTTAAGCCTTCACCAGTAAGAGTAATGCACATGTCTTCAGATCAGGTCTAGGCCAGTACCAAAGCTTTTTATGTGACCTTTTCCATTGCAAAATTCCCATGGAATTCAGGAGGTGTTTGTAGGACCGAATCCATAATGTCAGCCAGCTTCATTGGTTTATGACATAGAAACTAAGACAAGCCGGTGGTGGAGAGATGAGGGCACATTCATCTTGTGTATGTAGGGCACACTGGGAGACTCAGATTGAGGGTTACAGTCAAATTTCAGGCATACCAAAGAGAATTTCAGCACCTCTGTGAATACCTGCTGTAAAAATTGTGTAAATAAAACTCCACATTATTTTTAGAACCGCCCTTCCTGTCTCAGATTTGTTTTCCAGGGGAGCTCCAAGGAGCTCACACATCTGCCTTCAGGCTTGGCCATGACAATAAGTCTCTGCATCCCTAAGCCTCTCAGCCATTAATTCAGTGGACGGTGGGGGGCGAGTGGTGCTTTCCCCTAAATTTACCCAGCTGCTGTCCCAGCCACAATCCGGAGTTGTCCCAGCCTGCTTGCTCTACAGCAAACTGAGAAGAAATAGTTTTCTTCTGCAGAGGACTGGCTGCTGTTCTGCAAATTTCAATCGATTCTTCAGGATCCAGTGGTCACGAGTTGGCTCAGTCTACAGCAAGAAGATTGACTTTTTGCCAGCACAATCCTGCTTCAAAAGAAGATACTGTTGCCAACCAGCACAGCCTATTCTGCTCAGTTTTCCCTGTCAGAGGGACCATCAGCATCATCAGACACATTCCCAAAGTGACACCAAAGCATTTCACTGCTTTGACAAGGAGTGGGAAGCAGTCACCCAAGCTGGGATTAGACCAGTGCACCTGGTATTAGCTCTAAAGATGTGACTCCATTTTATGTCATCTTCTCCCTTGCCATGACACCAGGGAACTCCTGAAATGACCCATCTTGTTAGTCAGCCCAGGGTATCATGCTGAGCCAGAGACGATGGATGACTGTACGTTTAATGAAGATGTATTCACGGCAGAAACAGGCCATGAAGTCCCAGCTTCCTCATTTTTATCAGCTTGTCTTTCCAAGTAGATAATTCAACAAATTTACCTGGCGTGGCAGCACATCAGCAGCCTTCTTCATCAGACCCACAAAAATCCTACTTTGCACCAAAAGCTTTCTATCACACATATTATTAAAAATACACACACACACAAATCCCAAAGCCTCTGACTCAGAGTAAATTTCATTTATGTTAAAGCCTGCCTCCAGCAATTGAGCTAAAGAAAAAAACCAACAAGGTAAAGATGTAAAGCAAAAGCGTGCAATGTAGTGTAGAGTTGCAAACCCAGACATATTTAATCTAGCTAAAAATCCTTATTTTAATTAGTAAGGTGGAGAAAGCAACACTGTAACCCTGTAAGCAGACTGCAGTTTCTCCCTGCTTTGATGAGGCAAAGTCAGTCAATGTGCCACAGGGGGGTTTCTTGTTTATTGGCATTATAACCAAAATGTCACCACTAAGCTGAACTCCAGAGCCATTTTGTTTACGATGCCATGCAGCAGCAGAGTGTCCTTAAGGGGCTGTGATCCCTTTTCAAAGTGTTAAACAGGACACTGAAATATGGCTTAAACACATACATAGGCATACACATCTAGTCATAGCCATTTTACCTGTATATGCTGCATGTTTATTTGTGTGTATGTGTATACCTATTGTCTCAGGACATCTATAATTAAAATTTTTATGAGGAAAAAATTAGCATATGGTAACCTTCATGAATTTTATAACAATAGAAGAATGTTGCCTCCAGCTCTATGAGAAATGTGCAAGATAAACTTTCTCAATAAAGACTTCTCAGAAGCTCCTGCTCTTTCTTGTCTATTCCACATCCATCTGCAAACACCCTTGCAAGCATGCAGTTCCCTAGAACGTCTTATATTACATCATCATCTAGACCCTCCTTTAACTGTCCAATGTGATGTTTTTATTGGGGAAATTAATTCACGTTTGAATGAGATCACTGAAGCACTTTCACAATGTGTCAACACTAACAACGCATGAGACCCTTTGGGTTTTCTTGTTAAAACACTGTCACCAACTTGAAGGAAGGGCTGGGACAATCTCCCCATCTTTGGGGAGACTTTGCACCAGTCTAGATGGAGTAAAATTAAACTTGTCTTACAATGTACCCCTCCATTTAATATTAATGCTTCTCAAGAGCAAATCCATTTCCTTTGGCACAGAGCAGGCTGCACCAAATTGACTGGCATTTTCAAAACAACTTAACGAGAGAGGAAAAAACACCTTGGAGCATCTTCTAAGGTCTTCACCCTTGACTCTTTTTTGTAACAGTAAGAGCTGAATGCTGCATTATTACCATCTTCCAGGAACAACAAAGTACAAACATTTCCAGCTAAAGTGCAATTGCAATTTATTATTATTTTTATTATTATTGTTAGGTATTGTGCAGGAAAACATTTGCGCTTTTTTCCCCAAAGGAAAAGCAAATAGGTTACATATCCTCCCCTTCTTCAGCTTCTGAACTCTGACACACAAGGATAAAAATCTATCAGAAGAAAAAGGCATGGGTGCCTCTTGCTGACATAACAGCTGCAATTCCCTTTTTACTACTGATAGTACGCAAGTTTATAAAATCATTAACCAGAGTAGCTCATTTAAACACAGCTTTTACACTTTATATTGCAGAAGATGATCTATTAATTATCCCCTGTGCTTCTATGTGTGTGAACAGAAACACACATGCACTTATATACACACAAAAGTCAGCTGTTCCTTGAAGGTGAGAATTACCCTTGACATGTTGGGCATGGATTGATGTAAATATTCCAGCTATTTCCACTCTGCATGCAGCTTGACAGTTGGGCTGAAGAGAGCTTTAAACAAACCTTTGTTTCACATTCTAGTAGCAGCTTGTCTTAAAGTGTCCTGGAGGAGATTCAGAGGTTGATACGAATCTTATCAACAAGGAATCTAAATATTCTAAGTGAATAAGTCTCCAAAGCAAACAATGGGGAACCTTTTACTGGCTAATAATTACTATATACAGGGTTTCAAGCCAGAAAAAAACCCCAAAGCCTCTTTTTTGAATGTAGACTATTTGACTTTAAACTTCTGTATTTCAACATCAGTGAAACAGCATGCATTTTAGCTATTCAATAGCCATTTAGATTTCAAAACTATCAGATGAATCAAACAAGAATTATCACAGCTCCGGTATTAATGATGAGCTGTTCCTGCAGGTGGAGGATTGGGACGGGGATTCCCAGCAGACCCAGCTTCTGCTCTCACTTCTGGCTGATCTGACAGATGACCTCGACGGGTCAGAGTAGCTGCAGAGCTGCTTCTAGAAATACCTATCTTTAAGTTAGGCACCTACATCACTTTAATCACCTGCTTGACTCAGATCTTTAGATTTCCCTGAAAGATGAGAGCACTTAGCTTCAAGTCCTTTTGTGTTCTAGAATTGCTACCTCTGAACAGCTGTCTCAAAGTCAAGCCACCACTTAAACCTTCAAATATCTAACAAGGCAGTAAAGCCTACATACATCTTTCTGACATGATAGTAGAGTTTGCCTGCATATGCCAAGTACCTCAGGGAAGAAAGAGTGGTCTCCTGTCACATTTCGGAACCTATTAAGAAATAACAGTATATCTAAGAAACACATATGGCAATTCTGAAATCATGAATGTTTTAATATATGGCTTCATTCAGACTCATTGTAATTACAGTCGACCCTCTACTATCCTTTGAGGAGTTCTGTTGCAGCTCCCCGTGCCTGTTTCTTAAAATTCAAAGAAACAGAAACAGGGCTAAAGGAAGGAGAAAGAGAATCCTAATGTAAAGACAACTGCTGTGCTGAAGTGTGCCATCCCCTGTTTAAGATTACAGCTATATCTACTAAGACAGGCACAGGAAGACGAGCTCTGAGCTTAGAGGATGTGGAGCAACTGGCAGGGTCCCCCAGTGCTTGGCTCCTGTGCACTCAGCAGCTTGCATCTGGTTGTCTCAGAGTGAAGAATGGAGGAACAGAGTTCTTCCTATGCGTGTTTGTGTCCTCATGTGTTCAGTTTTAGGCTATCTTTTAAAAAACCAACAAAGAACAACACAGTGACTCTAACTGCCTGCTTCTAACTGCCCGCCTCTAACTGCCCTAAAACAGCCTTAGCCTGCTGCATCTTTCTGCATGTGTTTTCTCAACAAGGACACCATTCACACTCCTATAAGAATAAAAAAAAATAATTATCCAAAATAGATAAAATCTAGTCTGCCTCTGTGGAACGTCTTGTTGTTGTTGTTGTTGAAGTTGCAACTACCATGAGAAATAACAATCCATCACCAAAAGGGCTGCTGTAGATTGTCCGTATCTTGCTGCTGAGGGAAGAGCAGAACACTCTTGCCTCAGTGGAAGAACGCGCCTGCCAAAGGGTACACCTGAATAATAAAGATTTGCTGCTGGCTCTGGGCCACACTATGTAATACAGGCTTGCGAATGTACTGCTACATTGCTGTTGCACTCCTCCAGTATTTTAACTTCTCTAGCAGCTTCTGGATGGCTGACAGTATCGGATTGCTAACAGCACTGCAAAGCTTGTGCATTTCAATGTATTCAGACAGCACAGCGAGTCATTTATTTTCCCTTAACAAGATAACTGGTTGATTAATATACTTTACCCTGGGGTGCACAGCAGATTTATTTCCTTCCCAGATACATGCTGAATGAAGGAATGAGAAGTAAACAAGTTTGCTTTCAGTTATTTGTTATTTACTGGAACAATTCCTGAACTTTTTACTCCAGCTTTATTCTAGCAAATTATCATTGAAGCTAATGGCAATTTTGACCAAGTAAGAACTCTAGGAATGGGTCATTTTACTAAATATTTTAAGTCTAATGACACAAGGTAGCCATGCTCAGGACTTCTTGGTTCAAACCAGATATAATGCAGTTGAATAAAATACTTTGGTGATTGCTGTTCCTGCTTTTCTGGTGCAGATTGCAGATAACCCTGATGTACCCTGGGTACTCACATGGCCTCGTCCTTTCAGTATCTGAACGCTGTTAAATCTTTAATGCACTTACGCTGAAGTGCTACTTGAGTGCTCCTATTCTCATTCTCAGTCTACAAGAGGACACAAACTGTTACTACATGAATTTGCCAAAGTGCACTGAAACTCCTTGATGGTACACAGAGATGAAACAGTTTCTCAAGCTTCCAGGACCACCAAGCTGAATAAGCCAACACATCTGGTCCTTGATTTTCAGAAACACCAGGGCTAGACTATAGCAGCAGGTTAGAAGCATGGAACATAGAAGCGTCACAACCATAAACCACAGTACACTCCAAGACAACAATCTTGCATTCATTAACTAAGAGTACCTGAACTGGAATGAAGGAAATGGCATTCATCAATAAAGGATGGTATTTTGTCATTAAATTAATCTTGCATGATGTACAGGGATAGCATCTGATGACCCAATTAGAGTTCACTTTCAAGCTCAAAATCAAGTAAATATACCAATTCTCCTAAACCACTTCAACAACAGATTAAGCATTCATCTACATTTGCCACCTAAGAATCCTAAGGGATTTTCACTCCACCTGCAACTTCCTCATCTTTGTAAATGGCATCTGAATGTTTTTAACTAAAACACCATTATAACAGCTAATAGAGGTGCAGGATCCCTAAAGTTGTTTTCATCTATTTTCTTCTGATTTCTCAAATAAATTTGCACCTTGCTTCTGTCCAGAACCATTTAACATGAGAAATCTGTTTTGTTTCAGGGCAGTGTAGTTCCACAGAGATTCTGTGAAATTTAAACTCTTATGCTAAGAAAATTCCTCACCAAAAACATTTTGTTTGATTGCTAAGTAATCTGCTTTACTTCCCAGTTCCCAGTGTCAGAAATACTTTCATCGGAAAACTATTTTCCTACTCTAAAGATTAGTTGACTATCTTCACCTGATTAAAGTGATCGGCACCTTTCCCACCTGATTTTCAGAACCCTATTTAAACAAACATACCCTAAACAAAAAAAACCCTAAAAAGGCTATTTTCCTGGGAAGACTTTATTCTCTTCCAGTTGAATTGCATCAGATGTGGGAGGAGGGAAAGAATGTAAATGTCAGCGTGTTTTTAAGAGCAGTTTATCATGCTGTAAAGCTTCTATAGCATAGAACATCTTCTAATTCTAGATGAACTGAGATTAGAAGGGCTAAAATAAACTAATGCGCCAAGAAGCGTTTTTAAAATATGCAGAAATAGAAATCAACTCCTTTCTGAGGAGAGCTAGGGCAAGAAATGAACATCCCCCAAATCCCTATTGAATTAGTAAGGCTTACATGAAACCTTCATTTAGATATGCAGACCCCCAATAGACCCTTCGCACCCGTGAATCATATCTTTCCTGTTTATGAGATGTGATTACTTATCGCACCACCACAGGATTGCACTGAGAATTAACACAATGATCCTACAATTTGCTCGGTGTGAGTGGTTCTACCTTACTCACAGAACCCTACTGGATACACAATCAGTTTAAAAATTAATCAATAATTTAATTAATTTCATTAATCAGAAAAATCAGTGTCAGAACAAAATTGTATAGGAAATCATCATGCCAGACATAAGATCTCTAAATGACACTAATCCTTCAACTTAATACCCATACTAAAATACAAAACATTTCCAACTACAGTCAAAGTCCCCAGTCAAAGCCTTAGTTCAGCAATGAACATTCAAGCACAACAGAAGGAAAATAAAAGGGCAGCACAAGAAGGAAAGAACCTCAGAAAGTACTCCTGAAGGATGAATCGATGCATTAAGTACCTCCATATGTCACCTCATACTACATTGGACACTCCAGTTCAAACCAGATTCGAGGCACTGGATTGAAATGAATTTAATGGCACTAACTCAGTAGACTGTTGTGCATCAAAATATCGTGTTGATAATTAGATACTTTTTTGTTAATTACTAGATAGAACTGGGTTACAGCCAGAGTTTATGGAAATAGATTATTTTTTCATTTGAAAAAAAAACCAGACAATCTGTTTGGAGTCCAATTCTAAATAAAGGCTATTCTTACAGCATACCTTTGACACACCAGTGCCTAAATCTGCATGGCACAGGGGAAATAAACTTTTTCTTTATGATTCATACCCAACTGAAAGCCAAAAAGTAAATGTTAGGCCTGAGTCCTTACTGTATTTCTCACTTCTATATTCCAATATAAATCCTTTGAAATTCTGGCCACCAATTTACAACTGGAGTCACAAACTCAAACTCCACATTCCATCAGGTACTGTTTTCTCTTTTCCTTAAGAGCCATGACAACCTTCAGGTTTTTACAAGGACAGGAAAGAATTTTTCTGCCTTTTTTTCCCCATGTCAGGAGCCATTTGATCAATGTTTAGAAGTTTTGCCAGCTTAGCTTTCTCAGTGGTGCAGTTTCTTTGTGCTGACATGGCTATGCCAGCTACTTGCTATACAATTAGATGCAATTATACTGGCAAGAAAATATTCTGCCATTCAAGAGCTGGTATAAGCTCAATCAGAAAAATGGCCTTTTTCTGTGAGTAGGAATGGTACTTCTAAGCATAGAAAAGGCCTCAGGCTCAATATACTCACCCCTTTAATTGAGGGCTGAAAGAACCACTAGCTTCAGCCACAAGATAGGGCATTAATCCGGTACTTCCAAAGGAAGTCAAATCCTCCAGGAAATAGAGATAGAAAAGACCCAAGTCCTAGTGAAGTATTAAAAGCTAGGAAATAAAAAAAATATTCCGTTTTCATTTTTGGATGGAAAAATCCCTTCAAAAGGCTGACTTTATATATAAATGATAAAGGAGCAGTAAAGAAAAGATTGTATGTTGGCAGTGGATTTCGCAGTTCACCTGTAAGTTTCAGTATGTACAAAGCACTCTCCCAAACTGCCTCTGCTAAAATCTCTCTAAAGGCAAGATGACAGAGAAACAATAATGGGCAGGTCAAAAGAGACTCTTAGGGATTCTACAGTCATTAGTTTCCTGAAGTGAATTGCAGTTATTTTTATGAAAATAGACAATTCTGCAGAAAAAAAATTCCCCAACTCAGACTATCTACCCTACATGTAACATATAAGTAGGTTATACTGTCAAATCCAAGTAGAATCTATACTCAGCACCAAAAACATATAAATGCCACATTTAAGAGCATAATGTAAATCTCAGCTATTTTGAAGAGGTACAGACAAAACCTAAATTAAAACTGAACTAGGCCTTAAGAATACCAAAATAAAGGCAGGTAATAGGAGAATATTCTCCTATTTTCCCTAGCAGGCTGTCTGATGAAAAAAATCTCTTACTCGGCACTTGAGCACACTTTTTTGTATTACATGCTGTATAATGGAAGCTACATGAGCACTGTGAGAGCAATGAAAAAGCTAGCAGAAGCATGCTTCATGAAACTGTCAAGCTATGGAAAGAAATTACTTTCAGAAGGACGAGGCTCTCATGAACTGGGCTGAGAAAAATGAAACAAGATTGAAAAAACCCCAGTATTTTAAATAATAAATAGCCAGATTTTATTATTTTTTTTAATAACAAATACACGGAAGCAGATCCCAATGCTCCTATGTTAGTTCGGAGAAAACTTTGATTTCAGTAGCTGCCAGCCTGCATAAACCCACATGGTAACACACTGTTCTAAAGCAGATTTCTTTATGAAACTAGTGTACCAGCTCTGAGAAATAAAGATGATTATCTATATATTCAGACACTATAGCAACACGCACCTCAAACTGGATAGAACAGCTCTACTACCAAGTTAGCACAAACGCCATAAAACATCTGCCTATTTTGAGTGTTTAGCTAGCTATTGTTACTACTGAAGTGAGTCATGTCTCTAATATATTCATTCACACACCACTATAAGAGTGGAAATTATTTTATTCCCTTTTTGCTTGCTGTGCAAAAGCTAAGTAACCTGCCCAAGGTCGCAGAGAAAGTCTCTTTCACTCTCTCCTCCCTGTGTCTTACAAAACCTAAAATGAAACTCTACTGATAAATACTGGAGACAGCAGCACCCCCTCTACTCCTCCTACTCTCTGTCAGTGGGACCATCAGCTCTTTGGGGGGACTGAAACCTAACTGAAAACTTGGCTCAATACAAAGGACATGTGGGTGCTATCTTGCTGTAATCTCTGAGTCAGATATATGAGCTAATCACGCCTTTTGCCCTTGCACTCTTTGAAAGTATGAGCTCAACATGCTAGCAGTCTGGAAGCATCACCTCCTGACTGCCCAGTCCTGCACACCGAATGCTGACAACTTAAAACAATGGTGATTAAAAATACATACGTACAGAAAAACAATACTTTCTCTACTATGTGCAAGGCTTAAATGAAACACATTTGCCTTTGCCTCCCTTCACAAATAATCTTGGTTGCACATCTCTCTTTTACAGTTATGAACAATCTTCTGAGATGACTGACAACAGAGGTAACTGACATGTAATGTGAATCTTCCCACTGTTATGCTTTCCGAGACGTGCAGCTGAATAAAATTCTGCTCAGTCAGACATAAAATCAAATTAGAGTAGTTCACTCTGAAGAGAAAGAACTAAATTTGAAACAAATAAAGCAGTGCATAATTCACTTTTAATGGGATAAATTCCTAAAACCACACTAATCATAATCCTAACAAGGTAATCCATTACACTGTGAGTTTACCACATCCCTGTTCAGTATGCAGCAGAGCTTCAGGCATGTGAGGGATTTGCCCCACATGCAAAGTGAGCAAGTGTTTTTTTTGCAGTTGGAATTTGCTCAGCAGAGCACTTCTATTTATTACTAATTATACCTTATGGACACACAACACGTTTTGTTCATACCACACGTGTTCCCAAATATCTTCACCCCTCATTGAAATTCCTTGGTTACCAGTGTATTTCTCCACAAAGTCCTGCAGTATTAATCAACAGTTCAGAAAAAGAACCAAACAAATGCTGTATCTTAACTGCACAGATTCAGAAGGAAGGTAATGACTCAAACATGGAAGCTGGACAACCCTGAAGTAACATTTCCTGTGTTCGGCAAAAATGCCTTTGGATTTTTATTGACCGTAAGTATTCAAGACCTTGGGTTTAGATCTGATTTTTAAGACAGCATTTTTCATCAGCAGAGCAGCTCACACCTGTGGGAACGCCTGAGTTAAAGGAGAAAGCATGACGGTCTGCTTTGCAGCTACTCTTCAAAGTCTCAGGATGTCCACAGTTATTTGGAGTATGAGAGCTGATAGGTTATAACCCAAGATGCTGTGGCTACAGGGCACAGATAAATCAGAAACACGAAAAGAGTTTAATAATTTCTGTAATATGGGATATCTTTCTACACTTTATTAAAGTGTTCAACTCTGAAAAGTCATTCTAAAAAACCAACATTCGGCATGTTGCATATTCAATACCTCTCAGTTAATGTCTGACACAAAAAATGTGCCCTGCTGACATGTTAAAAGATATTTTTGTATGGGATTTTAGAGTCAAGCTGGGTTCTTTCTGTACTGTCAGCAATCAAAATTTTCTGACTGAAACATAGCGAATCTTTTAACCACATAGCAGGGATTGTAGCACGCTTTTCCAGCTGCATCACTTCTAAAGAACTAACAGGTGAGAAATACCAAAAAAGCTAATAAAAAGGATATGATCAAATACACATCAGGAGCAGGTAAAGTAAGCAGATGCTTTTCCACGTGAATCTATATACTGTGATCCTTAGCAAAAAATTCCATCTATATATCCAGCTCATCCTGCAACATTGTTCCCTGCATAAACCATTTTATTTAAAAGACCATTAAAATCAAAAAGTCAGGGGACAGAACTACAGTGCACACAGTACAAAGGGAATTATTTTTTCCTTATACAAACATTACAGCTCTGCATGAGGATGCAGCAAGGTGAATACCCTACAAATCAAACTGCACGTTGCTGACACTGGGCTCAACCATTTCCAGTCACAGGGTATTTCTAAATTCCAAGGGTGTTTTTAATACTCGATATTCAACCCACACAGGTTTTTTGCACTCCATTTTATTACTACATTTTGATGTGAGGGAATTTAAGTTACATAATATGCATACACAGAAATCACAGACACAGGCACTTGCAAGCTTCACCTTCAGCAAATATCCTATTTGCCAGCATGATGGCCGCACACACATAAAAATGGTTATGCATAGCAAGCAAGAGATTAAGATAATTTTAAAGCAGATATATGCAATGGCTATACCCTTGTCATAGGGCAAGATGTAGATGAAGATGACTGGGAGTTAGTAGGTGTGAATCTGCAAGCAAACTCAACATGGGGAAAGCAGTAGTTCTCTGAACTAGGAAGTTTGTATCCCTCAGCTCCCACAGTCTGTGACTCCAAATACAGGGGATATTACACCAGCTATGCACAGGCTAAGTCATCAGCAATTCCTCTACCCCTGCAAATGAGCAGAGACTGAACTGAAGTGAACTAACTTCAAGAAGAGACCCATAAAAGAACAGATACTGAATGCCTTTAAACATGAGGGGATTTAAAAAAGGAGGAGGGGGGGATAAAAAAGGAATTATTACACCTGACAGAGGAGCAGTGCCTTATACACCGGCTGTTGTATAGACCACACAGCAAACTCACTAACCAAAACGAATTATACTGATGGGACAAAAATTAAAAATTCCAGAAATGGCAGCTAAATTGCTGCATTTTCCCACAATTCTAAATTTTAGTCAGGATCAAACCCTACACTCTCTACTGAATAAGGATACAGTGCACAGAAGAAGGTCTGGTGGAGTAACCCTCCTGCTGTGTACAGCTCAGTTCCCTCTGGAAAGTTAACATTACTGCTCTCCATTCATTTCCTGCTGCTGGAGGTGCTGGAGCATGATAGCATGAGTTTCATAAGCTATTAGTGAGCATTTTGCTTTGGTGAGCATCAGAGTATCGCTTTACAAAACAGATATTATAATCATACCAAGGAAAACCTGTCCAAAGAGTAATGAAAGTACTTGTACAAGGTTATCCAGACACAGCAGAAGAAGCCTAGCTAGAACACTTAACTTGCAACTCCTACACCAATGACCTACCCAGGAGGAAATCCTTTTGAGGAAATGAGCAGGGAGACCAGCTCCATTTGTGGTTACCTTTCCTTACCCACACCGTGCTACAAAAAAGTCCTATTTCAGTCATTGTGGAGGACTCAAAAGCACTGTGGCAAAACAGAAAAGAGATCAGAAATGTTGATGATAAAGCCCTGAACAGAATGCAGAGCATGGTATTTTGGCCTTCTCTTTACTGTCAGTCACTCTGAGGGAGACCTTCAATTCAGCATTGTTGCACAGGAAACTGGTGCCTGAATTAAGGACGCAAAGGAACTCATTAACAATTCTAGGTGTAATAATTAAATTTTATATGGCCAAACTCTGACTTAAATCCAGGAAAACAGAAAAAACCAAATCCAGAAATAGTAGAGTTACCATAGAAGGACTGCTGCATAGACAGATTGTGCCAATGGCCAGTATAGTAACATAGGCTCAGCTACCTATCATTTCAAAGATTTTCTTGGGCAGACAATTTAATACTTCTGTATCTCAGTTCTTCATTTCTAAATAAGGACAATAGCTAAATGGAAGCACACAGAGGATAAGGCAAGATACGCAGTAGAGACTACATAAAAATCTATCAGAAGTGGATTTGTGCATGGGTATAACAGTAAAATTGAAGCTATTTTTGCTACATTTTGTTTAAGCTTACAAACTATTTCACTGACAGCATTTCAGTGTGCAGCAGTGCTATGCCGCAAAGATTAAATTTTTCCAAGCAAAGGCATAATACACCATACATTACCTTCAAATGAAATTGCAGATCCATTTTTTCCTACAAAACAATAGATAAATAGAGACAAACTCAGCCTTGATAACATCTGCTGAGCTGCTTCTCAAAACAGAGGGAGATTCAGGTCACATTCTACTCTTCATTGAGCAACACCCAACATAGGCTTCAAGACTATTAGGGTTTTTAAGACCAAAACGTTAAAATCATACCTAGAGCTGGCAAACTGTAGCTATCCCTGCAGTCATTAGGGGAAAAGAGATAAATTTCACAGTTTTACACCTATGGTTGAAGCCCAAAGATGGTCCTTTTTGATAGCAAGGTTTGCACTACAGGAATGTAGTGTCTCCTTGATTCTACGATGTAAATCTCACTGGTATCACTGGCGTTAAGGGACATCAGATACAATTAAAAAATATAAACTATCACAAAAACTATTTTTTGGCAAAGTTCAGCATGAAGACCTTGAAGACAAATACGGCGCAATCAGCAGCATACCTAAATCACACAAACTCCGCAGTATTCCTTCTGCCAAAAACCAAACTAAGCACAAGTGGTATCAAACAAGGATTTTCCTTCATGTTCCGGTCACAACAGACATGTTTAAAAGGACAAAAATGCCTTTCCAAAGGTCTAACACTGACTTGAAGACTAATCTATTACATAAAGAAACTAAAGCAATCCATTTTTTAGTTCTCTTTGGTTTTTTCCCCCCTCAGAGTTGTCCAGGTAACAGTGACCAGACTATAAAAATCAACTAATCAGATGCTATTTGTTCTCTTTCACTGAGTCAGTGCTGCCATCTAAAGCTACCTAAAAGGCATGCAAAGGAAATTCAAAGTCATGCATCTAAATAACATTCAGGAAGCACATCTGAGTAGACAGAGAATGCAGGGTAAGACAAATATGTTATTAAGATACAACCAAATAATGATGCTGCAGTACCTGAAGGAGCAATTCTTTCTCTATCACTTCACCTGTCTTGGTGATAAGCTGCTTCTGTAGTCTTTGTATTTTCTCAATCAGCTCATAGGTACTTGGGTCCCTGGCCTAGACAAGAACAAAGCAATCTCAAAAATTATACTTAATAATAACAATTAATAACAAGTTAGTGTTTCTCTCTTGGAAATGAAGAACATAATATCTAAGTGTTCAAATGTGACAAATATAAAAGGGGGGAGGGCAGTGTTGACTATTTTTTTAAATTACAAGTATACAAGCAGTCCTGGAACTGGAAGCTCTGCCTCTTGAAGATCTGTTGGAGCATGTTTATGTTTAACAGTTACCCTCATAAAACTTCCTCAAAACATCCAATAATAATAAATAATTCTGTGAGGAAAAGCCAGCAAAGCTTACATTCCCACCACGTTCTGTCTTCTTGCTGGATCCTTTAATGAAGAGCAAACTCTGAAAGAAGCTTTTCCCCACTCTGGGATCCACAACACCTCTCCCAGGTGGTTTCTCCTCTCTCGTGTGATGTCTCATAAGAAGTAGACTCACGCTGCAGTAAAGGCACCAATAAGGTCCTGCTCTCTGTATATTTGCTTGAGCTTATAAGGTATCTCACGGCTCTTAATCTTTTGTCTGATATTACCTAAATTGACTAATCAATTCAAGTGTAACCAGGACACTAACACAGATACACATGCAGCACTCACAACAGCATATCACCTCCTGAGAAACCAGGCTATAAAGTAGTTCAGTCCCCATGACCTACTCAGTCCTTGATTGTTTTATAGCACTGCCCAAAAGTGGTGCCAATTTGTGACAACTGTAGTGATACAAGTGTGTTTGTTCATTAGGAATTGAACCAAAACCCTATGAGGATTATTTCACATGGATCTTGATATCTGCTGGCCTTTTTGTGTTCCAAATACAGACCACTAACCTAGAATGGAAAGGTGTGATTTCCTGTATCAGTCCCTTCATGCATTTGTTTCCCCAACACTGAATATTTTGGCTTGGTTTTACTTTGTTGCAGGGTGCTGCTGGAGATTGTAGCTAGATGTCTTTAACCTAGTTCAGCATCCTGCATTTCATCTCCCTTCCATGAGGAAAGCTACATGCACCGTTCTGCTTTAAGCTCAGCATGAAGATGTCAGAAATTAACTATCCTGCTAGTAAGCACAGCCAAAATATTCAGCTCTGCTTCTGTAGGGACTAGCATGTTACCACTCATTATTAGAGCAGCTAAGCAACCCAGGCTGGCATCAGATCGAAGATCCACACAATAGAGAGGTCTCAGCCAGCCTTGACTTTGAAAATATCCAGTGATGCCAACTGATGTTCATATATTTGGTCTGTGCTTGACGGATTTTTTTATTTTTCTCCTTCATTTGGCAGGTTCAAATAGTGTGAAATTTAGATTTGCTGTTTACATAACAGCTGAACTCGCATTACCTGACATGGCTATCTTTGGGAGCCCACCACCGTTATGTGGAGGCCTCTTCATTTTCTCACAGATGTAATTTACCATTTGACTTCATATCTATTCATCCTCTATTTGACTCCATATCTGTTCTTTACCTGCATATAATCCTTTCTAATTCTGGCTTTTTTTTCCCATATACATCTCCCTAATTGGTGAGGGTAGGGTTGTATCTTTCTCCTATCATCCTCTTTCTCATCATCCATGTTAAGGAACTACCCCTTTCTAAATTCGCCTTACGCATTCTTATTTCCTTTAGCATTTGACCGGCTCTTTACAAATCCCTCTGCAATTTTTCATTGAGAAAGTAACACAAAAATAACACTGATTGCATTGTGCAAGGAAACCATTCAGCAGTTAACTATTCCACTGGTACTATGGAAATTTCAGTCTGCCTGCCCCTCCACATGATTTGCATAACAGTAAACGAAATAGGCTTTGTGCTGTGTCACAGGCTTAGTAATATGGGCTTTGGGGACTTGAAATGCTCACACGTCACCTCTAATTTTCTCCATCTGTGAACATTCAAGGGATTCTCCAGTTCTTCTTCCAAAACTTTGCATCGAGTCTGCTCCCTTAATAGTTCCTTCCGCATGTGATGAATCTCCTGTCTAAAGACCAGCATAAAACAAAAAGATAAAAACCACACCAAAGCCACATCAATGTGGCCAAGGCGCTAATCTGGATGATAACAAATCATTCTTCCATGCACTACAGCACAAGCAAAGTGACTTTTGTGATTAATAGTCAACAAACACTGATACCACTAAGCAGGTGGAACCATAAGATAACACAGTTAGACCTCTTCACTCACTTCAGCAAGACTGGCTCAAAAAGGGGACTTTTCTTCATTTCTTAGGGAATCACAGCCTAGTGGATCTCACTGCCTGTATCTTCCCATGTACATTAAGGCCAGAAGGACAGTTAATTCATCTAGAGTAACCTGCAGATCAGTTATGGAGTTATATCTAGTTAGTCCTGTATTGAATCTAACAGCTTGTGCTTGAAAAAAGGTTTGAAATCTACATGGCCCATGGAATCCAGTAAGTAAAATACACTCTAGGACCTAACTATGATGGACACTGTTCTTTAGAGAACTCAAGTTTGATTTCTTTTATTAGTTCTCCTCAAGGAATTTCAGGGGTGATTTGCTGCTGTGTTTAAAATTAATTGAGCACTCCCAAAATTCTTTGACAACTAGGCTTTTATGGTGAGGATAGGGGGTCGAGGGGCAGGGGAACGAAAAGGCACACTCTGCAATGGTCCAACCCTTATAACTTTAGTGGACGGATTCTGTAAGTTCTCCAAGGTCAAAAGGGGGTGGAGAATCACCATGTGCCTACTCTGCCACTGAATCTTTTCCTACTAAACTCAGAGTTGCATTTAGCTCAGTGGAGAGAAAAAGACCTTTTTTTAACTGTGAAGTTGGACAAGGTTATGGAAGAGATAAAAAAAAAACAACCCACATCTCCAATTGGCAAATCAAGAAAGCTAATTACCAACACAAGTGATAAATGGAGTCTTTCAACAGGCAGTTTTCATGATGGTTTTGGACTTCATTGAAGTATGTGATTGCTGCTGCAGTTAGCAAGAATTGATCCACCCATCATGGCATGCATCGCACTATACTTCAATACCGTCACCGAGTTTCAATACAGTAACAGGCTTTCAGCTGAATGCATTTGGGCAGCAAGTTCAAATCCTATTCCTGTCTGCAGTCAGTCAATGAAAACTGCAATTGCTAATGTTTTTTGCCCAATTCGCTTTTCTGTCACACCTAATCAAACTGGCATAATTCCACTGGAGTCAATGGGACTGACCACAACTGAAGTTAATTTGCTCTACTGAAAGCCATGGAATTGTACCGATACAGTTAAACTAAAGATCTCACCCAACACTGTGGTAGCTACATAGAATTAGTATGACAATTGTCTGCTAAAAACATAGCTGCCCCTCCTTACAAACTAAGACTGATTCTGTAGAAAATGACAATAGTTTCCCATCAGCAAAGAATACGCCTCTAATACAGGAGGGTTAAAAAGAGAAAGGAAGCATTAAGCCAGAGAAGGAGGAGATAAATCAGGCTGGGGCTATTAAACTTCTGTTTTAAAGAAACACAACCTTCAATGAAAATTTAACTAAATCTTTCTCAGAGAGCAAGTCTTCATATAAATCTGGAAGAAAAGAGCTGTGAAAATGTGCAGGGGTTTGTTATAAATATGTCAACCGTTCCTCATCCTCTGTGGATTGCCTAATAAAAAGCAGTTCCACTAATTTGGGCCTTGGGTACAACTAAGTAGCTCACTGAACTATGAACATCTTTTCTGCTGCTGTCTGTCAAGTTTAGTCTGTAGGCAGTAACTCACAGTACAAGGAGAAATATGGAAACCATTTCAACTTTGGCCAAGATCTTTTTTCCTCCTTCTTATATTTTAATTTTCCTAATTGCTGTTATTTCAGGAATTTAATACAGTCTGTGTTTGAGGTTGAACCAAACAATTCCCTTCTCCAAGGCATAATGCTGTTGATAAAAATCTTTACAATGCATATAACATATTTCCTGTCTCAAACACAGAATCATGGAGGCAGTCACTATGGAAATGTATTAATCAAGTTTTTCTACCTGAGATCCTCCACATTAGCCACACTTTTGCCAAGTATTCCCTTCTCACGCCGAAGTTTTTTGATCTCCATCCTGAGAAGCTGGATGTCTTCCATTCTCTGTCTATATTGGTTTTCACCCTTGTTTAGAATGGACTGCTGAATTTTAATCTTTTCATAGAGCAGAGCCACTTCATCATTGCGCTGAACAAGCTGAGATCCAAGGATATCTCTCTCGTTGATAACCTAAGGACTCAGGGCAAACCAATATTCTCAAGTTATAGGTCCTCAGTACAATCCCAAAGGATCATGACTGTATTTGCATCAGTCAAAATCATGTGCGTTAAGAGGTTTCACAGGTATTAGTGAAAGAAATACGGCAAGGGCCCAATAGCTTCCCCTATAAGGGTTCACCTGCCTGAGTAGCATAAGCTACATATTCCACTCACTTCAGTGTTCTTAACATTTTTCTTTCAATGGCTATACTTTAAGCTTTAGTAGTACCACATTTACAGTAGCTGAGGATGTTGATCTTAAAAACACACTGGACAAATGATGGAACAGAATGCAGAGTGTTTGAAAAGCCAAATCAGAGATTCCTACCTGGTCAGTTTCCCTCTTCTGCTTCAGCCTCTCGGCATCAGCTTCAGCAATGATTTTTAGGAGCTTTCTCTCTTCTGCCTCCTGATTTTCTATAAAGTGTTTGGTTTCCAGAGCCTGTTTTTTCATCTGAAGCAGTTCAGCCTGATGGAGTGAAAGAATACTGGTAAACTGCATTTACTATCAACTTCCCATTACATAAACTGGGGATCAAGAGTTAGGATTTTAATAAAATCTCATACATTCTTTTAGTTTCCTGAGAGGTACATATTTTGTTAGGTTTTGAGAACAAATCACTAAGACAAGAAAGCATGAAGATCCCTAAAGAAATGTTGTAAACAATATTTTAATATTGTTATGTTATACATAATAGAAATTTAAATGGAATTTTATCTATGACAATGATACAAGTTGTGATTCAGGAACACCTCATTTAATGAATGTTTGAGTTTTTTTTAAATTAAGTAGGTCCTATTTGGAAAGCCTTTCAATGGAGCTGATATTCAAAGCTAAAAGTCAGTCTCAGATGTGAGAAAGCATAGTTCACCTTGCTGGAAAGGGCAACAGTCCTTTTAACAAAGGATTATGTAATACAAATCAGCGTCAGTTTGGGACAGGCTTCAGACTGGAATAACAGAGTAAGTGGAGAAGATGGCAACCAGGCATGGAAAGCAAAATTAAAGAGCTCTAGCACTTTTTTAGTGGATATGTAGAAGAGGAAGACTCAGAAAAGAGACATTGTCCCTAAGCGCACTGATACAGCGTTTGCACACCACTGACCTAAACTAACACTGGAATGTGCCCAGTAATTCTATCCCTACTGTCATGAACTCTATAATTCAAGGCATGTATGTAGATAAAAACTAATAAGACCTTCTTGGATTATTGGAAATTTCTATCATTGCTAGGCAATTAGTCAGAGCCAAGATGGAACTAGCTGACTACAGTAGATTTTCACAGATAGGAAAACTTTCAGGCCTTGACTCAAACACTTAGCCACAACTCTGACCCTTATAAAGGATGATGTTCAAGCTGTCTTTTGGAAAAGAGCATCATCCAGTACTGAAAGAATGAGTCAGTGATGAAGGCTGCACCTGCAAAAACAATGATTTAAGACAGAAACAGTTCCATCGTCATAATAAAATAGCTTGTTCCATTCTTACTTTCTTTAAAAAACCCTCTCTTTTTCCCATATGTGCAACACTCACATCTCTCTTGCTCAGTGTTAGATGTTCATCAGAATCCATCAGCCGAATAAAAATGCAAGCCACTTCATATTGAAATGCAATCAACACTGTGCAAAAGCTGTCTACATATGTAAAACTGCTCATGCGTTTGGCATTGCTGGATAATATTTTTTTAATATATCAAAATTCTATAGTCTCCTTATGTCAGAAAAAATATGAGCTGTAAACAAAGGTGGCATTAGATGTTGGCAGCAAACATTCATATAAACAAATCTCCTCACTGGAATGCACTAAGTTAAAATAAATCTGAACTGCCTTGTGTAGAAAACATAAATACTTCAACCCACACAAAGTCCCCACGAGCTAACAGGACTTCCAGTTAGACTAAATATGCTAAAAACTAGAATTTGAGAGTCTGCGTACATTAAAGTAATGTACATTAAAGGTAGGAGAAAAGGAAATGAATAAACACAGTCACTGTGCAAGCAGAAAAATAGGTCTGAAACTGCTGTAAGTCAGCAACAGCTCATTTGAAGTTGGTTCAGAGAATTTCTAAGAACTGAAGAATATTCAGCAAGAAAGACGAATGGGAACTATGGCAATATCTCAGACCAAATTCAAACCAAATTCTTGCTTAGATTCTGAAAGACCAGTGTGAGTGAAGTGGGATTTTATTTGTTCTAAAGGTGGGAGGAAAATATGGATTTTATAAAAGGTATAACTGGGACTGGATACAGAATGCTGAAATAACAAGTCAGGTTTTACATGCAGATTTCTAGAAAATGCTAAAAAGAAATAAAAGATATGCATGAAGATCTATAAAAATATACAAAAGCACTTGACTGCAGCTCAAACCTGGAGGGCCATATTTCTTACAGCTTTCAGATATACATTTTTTACCATTCAGATGCTTTGTCAAACCAGTCTGATCCACAAGCCTGTATGAAGGCCAACTGAAACCAAAAGATGGCATTGTACTGGCTTTAATAGAGCTTGGATCAGGCATCCTCTGTTTCATTTACCATGATGGCACATTTTTAAGATCTTTATGCTAGCTGAGGCAAGCATAATTCCAATGTCTGTATGATCTCATTCCTATGAATCCCAGTCCTCCATGATTTAGCACATTCTTTAAACTGATCTCCCAGGAACAGCTTGTTTGTTTGCTTCATATCAGTGCAAACAGGACAAATTGAAGCTGGCTTGCTACACAAATAATTGGGTTCTTTTGCACCTGTATCAATCACCTCCCTCTTTGAATTCTCTTCAGCTTTAGTACTCAGCAGAGACATTCAGGTAGAAGTCCACAATGCCCTTAAGCTAGTCAGTAATGTGATGTCAGTTATGGACATACTTGCTAGTGAATAATTGTGTGGGTAAACCATCTAGCAATCATATTGTTGTCAAATGGATGGCACCTCTGTCTGAGATGATCAGACAGAACTGGGGACTAGTTAAGGCAGAAAGCTGTACACAGGAAATGAGACAGGTTGACTTCTCCATCACTGATAGAACAACTCTGAGACAGATCAGGTACAAGAACACAAATTCATCACCTTTTTACAAAGCTCTATTGACATCTTGTCGTAGCTGTAATGTGCTGAGAAGGGCTGAAAACTCAAGGAGTCATTGCAATATAGCAATAAACTGACAAAAGAAAATATTTTGGAAAGTGGCAGGGGAATTCTGGTTTTGGGGGATGTTGTTTGTTTCCAGGTTTTAGGGGGTGGTTTCTAGTGCTTAGTGAAGAGAAAAAATAAGCTGCTGTGACCACTAACTCCTTCATTCTTTTGAGAGTGCAGTAAATTGGGTTGAGATATCGCCACAAATCTAACAGCTTAACTAGGGATGGGCTTCAGCCAATGCTGAGAAGAAAGAGAGAGCTTTAAACTCAGATTTCCTTTGAATTAAAACAGATTCTTGCTGCTTTATACCACAATATTAAAATAACTTTCTGTGCAGAGGGACCTACTAAAATGCACTGCCTAACTCCCAGAAGACTAATGCTTGCTAGTCACACAGAAATACAACATTGTGAAGTGTAATATAATGGGGTTTGCACTTAAAAACAGCACAGAGAAAAAAGTTTTTAAAAAGAAAAACTTGAATTATAAGGGTCTATATCAAAAGTTTGCTGGAATCAGCCTATCCCCAAAACCCACATTTCTGCAAGCAAAATAAACTTTATAGTAAAACTGTTTAATCACCAAGAGATTTAAAGCTTCCAACAGACAAACCAGGATCTGTTGTATTATAATTATAGGCAAAGATTAAATTTGGCAGATACGTAGAATATTGGTGTAACTAATATCTCTGCAGTGTAAGGGATCTTGTGCTTCAGTTATAGAATAGCTTATCAAAATACAGCAAAACAACCACCACAGATCAGGAACACAATGCAGTCTGTGAAATCATAGAAACCATCCTTTGTAACAAGGTGTATGTGTAAAGGCTCTTACCTTCAGTAATTCCTTCTCCTTCTCTGTTCGCTGATTTTCTAGATGTGCTTTTACAAGGTCATCGTCTTTGTTTTTGATCTCCTCTTTCAGCTGATCCATCTGATGTATTACAGATTTAAATTTCTTCTTCATTTCTGATATCTCATCCTAATAGGACAGAAAGTGTGATTACGGAGAGGGATCAAAAAAGAGCAAGTTTGTGATTGTGAGTTCGGGCTATTTAGATGTTGGAAAATGTAGCCACAGTGCTTGGGAGGAGATATATTGCGTGTACGACAAGATACTACTTTTTAATCCAATAGAACAAAATAGTTTCATTAAATGACAATTTTTCATTTATGCCAGAATGACACTGCAATAAAAAAGCCTTTAGAAGATACATTGACAAAAATAATGACCATCAATTATGAGTATAATAATCTATTTAAAGTGTTGGACACACAATAAGAACTAGCAGTCAATCCAAATTAATGAGATTCTGATCCTCTCCATCTGTTACCATGTTTCTAGTAATGTGTTTTTCAATAATGCTGTATGCAGTTGGGCACAAATATTTGGAGACAAGCTGCTCGATTGTGCAAATGAACATAACCATAAATAAGATACCTATATGTCTGTAAGGGAGTATAGGAAATGCTTGTCTCCATTTTGCCTATGTGCTAGCTTGCACATAGGTGGAAGGGGGAAAAGACTGCTCAGAGAAGTCCCTGATAGGAGAATATTTAGCAAATATTTTAAGCTCAAAACACAGAACAAAAAGCTTGGTAGCATGCAGAGAGATTGGGTCACTAGGAATACTTCCACTCACAGCACAGAGGTGCCTGCCTGTACAAAAAAAACCCTGTTTCAACTCATTGCAGTGATGGCTCATGTTGTAACATGAAATGGAAGCTAATAAATTCAGTGCTTAGACAGGCATGCTTTAGACGCTATTACTCCTCTGCTAGAGGCTGCCACCTCACAGAGAAGATATCATAACCTTTGATGTGAATATGAACATCTCAGTACAAAACCATGGTTGCGTAAAGCTCTTTCAACACTGTTCATCATAGGGATGGATTTACTTGACGTGAGAGTGATGTTTTGTTGCATGAAATGCTTAACATAATTAAGCAAGATCTTGAGTCATAGCAGTCTTCACAAACACTACAGAGAAAGTGCAGATTACTACAACAGTCCTCAAAACCAAAATCCATGGATTCCACATTTATTTGGGAAATTAAATGAACCAGAAATAAAGATAGCAATATGTCATTAGGCCTACCTGTTTGCATGTCCAGTCACTCCTGTGAATGCAAAAGTCATATTAAAAGTTGTCATTGATAAATAGCTTATAAATCTCTTCAGTATTGTAAAATATGAGAGAGATTTAAAACATGGTGCCCAGACATACACACAAATACCTTTTTAATTCTATATTTAATGAAGAACAGTAAGAACACACAATTTTGCAAGCAGGTCTCCTAATAAACTTGCTTAAACAAATGAGCTCCTAACACTAAAAGAAATCCCAAAGACAAAAGCATCAGATATTAATCCCATATTAACAGCCTGCCAGAATGTCTCTTCCAAGAGATTTTACTGAGCTGAACATTATGGTACTGTGGAGGTCACTAGCAACGTGGGCAACGGGTTATTTTCACATTAGCAATCCGAAAATAATTACATCTAGTTTTATCTAAACAAGCTTGTGCAAATTTCTTTTACTTCCCAAAAGGAAAAGGAATTTACCATAATTTTTAACACAACCCTCTTTTTTTTTCTTTTCCTTTCATGGCTGGCTGCCCTGTTACTGAACAGTGAATGGCTATTTTTTCACTGCTACACATGATGTTGCCTTGGCCACAAGACCTTTTAGGATCAGCTACCTCCTCACACAGGACTTGCTGAAAAAGTTTTATGGTAAGCCAAGTAAGCTATTGAAGTCTGCAGACCAGCCTCTAATGCCCAGAACCGTGAACAGCATTGTGCATATCACCATGTAACATTCAAAACCCCAAAAGGCTCCTAAGTTCATTGCTTCATTTTGGAACTCAGCACCTAGATGCCAGTTCTTTATAAGTAAGCAAATTTATGTTGTATGTTTAAAAAGAAAATTAAAAAAAAAAAATCAGTGTTGCAATTTTTCACCCTCATTTCTCCTGAGAGGTTGCTTGTGAGCAGCAAGAATCCCAGCACCACATCCACTGATGAGAGGCAGACAAAGGTCAAGTAAAGCATCCCACATAAATGGCAAAATGGTTCATTCCTCAACAAATTCAGCACACAGTTGGATAGGAACTTGGAGAGTTCGTTCCCATCTGCTTCTCAAGGAAAACACCTACCTATTCAAAACAGAGTAGAAATTTGTGATCTACTGTATATGTCTATGTTATAAATCCTTATTCTGAAGTAACCCAAGGCTGTAAATCACGGCTGTCCAAGGTCCCAATCGCTGATGATTACAATAGGATCTGTGTAGTATTTTAGATTGTTACATCAGAATAACAGACAGGGATCTGTTCTCTTCTTCTAGTATTGTTACTGAGATCCCCAAGGAAGAAATATGAATGGAGAGAGCATCATTAGCTGAGGAATATTACACTCCCTGAAAGGAACAAGTGAGGTGGAAGCCTTGTGTCAGAAAATTTCACTTCAGCTGGGAAAGTTTTCCCTCTGCTTTCTAAATCATGATTCACAGTAATGTGCATACACATTCAGGGCTAAGCAGGCAATCTTATTCCCCTTATACCCTATTTCCCATAAATGCAGACAACTCCTAAAGGAATAAACAGAGTGGAGCTAGAACGGAAAGGAAAAAGCTTCTTCTCTGGTAGGGTTTTGTAATACCATAGCTCCAGTGTACTGTGATTTTATGCATGGTTTGAAGCAGGGAAATTGCCATATGATGACTGTGGATTCCTATTTCCACTCCAAATACAAACTGTCCAGATAAAATGTCAGGGACCTAAAACATTCATTCCCCAAAACACACAGGAATGAAGAAACCACTTCTGTCATTGATCCAGTGAGCTTTCTTTTTATCAAATTAAAATTAGATCAGGAAAGAAACAAAAGCAGAGAGAAAAAGAAAAGGAAAAATGTATTCTTCTACCTTAGCTTCAACCAGATTTTTACTGTACAGGTTCCTCTCTGTTCTCACAGCTTCACACTGACTTTGTTCCTGTTTAAGTTTAATTGTAGACTCTTCTAATTTCTTCTCATAGTCACAGATCTGCATTTCCCGTATTTCAATATCTTTCAGGTTCTGGAGGACCTGGAGCAGAAAGAAGTGAACACAATTAAACTGTCATCACAAGATTATAAGGATACGGCAGAGTTTATGATTTTCTTCTAAGATGACAAGTTCAGACCCCTGTGATAAGACGTTTTAGCTACAGCTAAAAAACATTTCAGTCCATGTAAAAGTTTAAGCTTCCTGGATTGTTTATGTGGGACAAAATTTTGTTTTAATCTGATCCTAGGTTTTGGTCAAGACTAAAACTTAAAGATGTGCACACATATAATTTAAAACATGTAATTTAAAAACAAGCTACTGAAAATATTGCCACTGAGCAGATTCAATAAAATCAATATAAGCTGCTTTCATCAAGAATAGCATCAGGTTATTTACACAGCAAAGCTAGACTTTGTATGTTGGTTTGCCTGTCAGCTTTATGATAAGATGAATAAAACCACACAGGTTTTCCCAAGAAGATCTGCATGTGCTCCTATATTCTAACAAACAACCAACCCAACTTTTCTTTAATGAACACATGATCACAAACAGCTGATGTATGATTATAATAATAAGAAAGCCGGTTAAGGTAACTTACACTTGATCTAAATAAGTAGGTAATCACCATTAGCTGCTTCTCTGAAGGGTTAGAAATAATACTGTGAAGGTTACCTAAAGACAATGGAGTACTGTAGACTATAGAAAGAAGATGATCTCATGCAGTATCAATAAGCAAAAACATAAAATTTTACAAGCACCTTTATTAACAGTTACACAACAATTCATAAGAATTACTATGTTAAAGGAGCAAAAATGCAAATAGTTGCTAATTGTTATGACGGGCTTCCTAATTGTTTGTTTTTAAACATAAGAACCTTCCTCCTGCTATACAAAGTGGAAAGCCGAGGAGCACAAAAAAGCAGCATTCAAACAGAATCCAGCATTGAAAACAAAGAAAAGTAAAAGAAATAAGAAGAAAACTAAGGAGTACACACATCAAGAACATAATTTTTGAGGTTCACTGTCCAGAGGAGAAAACAATGACACCCTTAAAGCTGGGGAAAAGATGAAGCATTAAAGAAAAAAGCTGAGAAATCACATAGACAAAATCCAGGGGAGAAGTCCATTTACAACTGCATTTCATACTCAGTTTTCCTGACTCTCCTTTTGACAGTAGCAGTTTGAGGTAAGATTTAGGTTCATATGTCAAAGCAGAAGAATTAAAAAAAAAAAAATCAAATAATCAATAACTGCAAAGTTTGTGGTTGACAGTGTTGTCCCTTGGTTAGCAGTAAACCCTTGTGAGGCGTATCTATGTGGGATGAGCCTAATTAATTGATCTCCAACCAACTTTGAAGATAGGGGATAGCTAAATATAGAAAATTTTATTACAGTGGCAGGAATACAATTCCAGCACATTTGTAGCTGACTGCAGAGGATCCAAGGAACTGCTTACAGTGCAATACAAAAACACAGTCCCAGTTTATAACCTACTCCTGCCTTTTCCTTTTCTGTTAAAACAACCTGCCAATAGTAATAGCAGGGAGAAGAAATCAATGAGGCATGTATTCTATCTGCTCTATGGTGATCACAGGCTAGAGTAACATTTGAAAGTAGGTCACTGCATTTGTAAGTCTTTTACTTGGTTTTGATACAGTATAAGCACAATAAGCTTGTGGACTAAGTTTTTTGAGTTGTGCTCACAGGTTGGGTGCTGAGTCTGCTTTTTCTGGAATGATTAAACCCAAATAATTCTCCTTTATAAATACAGAAAATATACATGCAATGTTTCCCAACAGAGCGCTGTGGGAGGCGGAGCATCCTCACACTACGCCTCTCAGATTCCACAATGAGGGGCCAAAGCTAAGCAGAAGGTATTAGATATTCATAGTTTTCTTCTATACCCCCACAGTTTTTTCATCTGTACACTTAACTATCAGCTACTGTTGATTGCCTGTTTAATTCAATGAACCTACTCAAGACCTCAGTAAAGGTGCCATCCTTATTTTCTCACCTTTATCCAACCACTCCAAGAAGGGCTGCCGTGTGTCTGTTGAGCATTAGATTTTCCAAAGATTATGTGAATTTAAAAAAAGAAATATGGGGTGGGCTGTTTGTTGGTTTTGGGGTTTTTTTTTATTTTCCTGGCTATGTTGTTAAACTGTAACCTGAACTTTGTAAATGGCTTTTTTTTTTTTCTTGAAGAAAACAACGTATTAGGACTCATTTTGTGACCTCTCATAAGGTGCAGTTAGGGAACACTTCAGGTGAGAATGAAGGCTGTACTTCACTTCTTCCTTTCCAGCAGCCTAAACCTCCCACAGGGAAACTAAGATTTCATACTCTAAGAATTTTAATTAAAAAAAGAAATAAGCTACTAACATTTGTAGCTCAGTAGCACAGGTTACATAGCAAAGAGCCAGATTTTCTTCTCATTTGTGCTGGCTAATCTCAAAGTTAAGACTATTCAACAAGTGACACTGGCTTAAAAATGGTACAAACGAGCGGTCAGCCAAGCCAACAATTAGAAGAGCAAATCTAGCATGAGTTTGCACCACTAAAATATTCAACTGTTGTGGATATAACTTTGCTGATTTGTTAATCAATTACTAAATATTAAATGACAATTTTAAAAGAGGAATTCTGCAGCTCTATAGACAATGTTAAAAGAGGAATTCTGCAGCTCTATAGATTCTGTCCTGCTGTAAATAAGCAGACAGCTTTCAGAGCCAGCATGGCTCTGTCTGCCTTACAGGAATTCCAAGAAGTCTTTGGACTTAGATCAGTTTGGCTCTTTACCAGCCCTTACACAATTCAGACGGTATGCAGCAAGCTTCTTCATACCTAGTTTGATGGTAAAAGGTGACAGAAGAGCATTGACTGGCCATATGATTACTGCCCATCAGAAGCTCATTCCCCACCAGTTGTGAAATTGCTCCTGTAGTTTTACCACAGTTTCTCAAGTCTGCATAGGTCATACAGTGAACCTAAATACTACTTAGTGGATATAATAATCCTGATCCTATGTCCTCCTGTCCTGTCTTATCCTTCCAAACAATAATTTCATGTAGAGAACCACTGCAGGGAAAAGACTATTGTCTCACATATGTCTATGCTCAGAACTGCTCCTGCTGCTCTTCACGTGCAAGCTGAGTCAGGAATTGCCCCTTCAGTGAACCACAGAAGCATGCAAGTCCTTCAGAAACTTGCAATCACAATGCAGGCGTCATTATACAAACAGCACAAGTGCCATAATCCATCTACTGAGAATCTGCCTTATAATAAGTGACAGCAAATTTGCACTCAAAGTGGCAGGGAAAAAAAAAAAGAAAAAGTAAGCAAGCAAACATTTGTCATTTTCACCCTCAAAATACTGTGAGCAACCTTAATCAGAATTGAAAGCAAGAGCCTTGTAGTTCTGAGTGTTATGAATTACTCCCTCGCCCTAGTTTACAATGTTCTTAACTCATATCTATACTGTTAGAAATGCACTATGAGGAAAAGATGCAAATAGGACTTTGCCACAAAGACAAATCTCATTTTCATGGAATATTATTCTGAGGAAATGACAAAAGGTAATCCAGACAAGGGAGTATATACCATTCAAAAACTGATTTAAAAGCTGCTGGTCACATGAAGTTAGAAAGGATCATTTTAACTCGAAGAGATAGCAAATAACTTGTGAGTTGAAACAGCTTGAAAGCTAATCTCAGTAAATCAATGAGCTTCTTGGAGGGCCCTTCAATGTGATCTTCAGCAATTAATGGAACATGTTACAGCCATGTTCCCGAGTATACCATCAGGAATGAAGATATACATAATAATGCGCAGCAGGCAAGACAAATTTTATGCAGTGTTTCTCTGCAGCTGTTCCTGGAAGACTTCTGGTTTGCAGACTAGCTTGAACATGTTCAGATGTTTTCACATAATGGGAGTAATCCTTCAAAATGCTGTCTCTTACAAAGATGTCAAGCTTGGTCATCTCTCACTGGCCTCAATGGCATGATAAGGTCCTTTGCAGATAAGACAGAACAACCAAAGAGTAATTTCCAACTGCATATGAGAGTTTCATTTGTAGGATTTGGGTATAGGAAGTCAGAGGCCTTACTTTGAACTCCACTTCTAGTTTAATTTCCCCAATGATGACTGAATAAGAGAAACACATGGCTGTACTCCAAGTCTCTCATAGAATACACACCCCTTGATGTGGTTCCCCCAGGGAGATCAAAACAGCAGCAGGCAATACGCGCTGACAAGAAGAAATCTGTGTAAACTGTGTGAAGACCACTGATCTAAGCTTCCTCTCACTGGCATGTTAGGAAATGAATATAGCATCTTTACAGTTTTGAGAGTAAGACAGGAAAGAATCACTTGCACACAAATCTGTTCATACCTTCTGTTTGAGCTCACTGGTTTCACTGATGAAGGAATCTCTCTCCTTCTCCAATTGGTAAATAATTTTTCTTTGTTTCTGAGCTTCAATCTTATAATTTTGGATTTCACTTTCCAAGTTCCTCTTTGACTGTTCATGGAGCTTCACTAGATTTATCTGCTTCTGAGTGTCACTGGTGGCCTTGACCAAGTTCTACAGGGAACAAAAATTAATGACTCTTGAGCTGAAAAGGCAACACTGCTACCAGTATGACAAAAATATGCCTTAGCTGATGTGTTCAGTTGAAATACTTGAGCCTCAAATCTGATTAAAAAAAAAAAAATTACATCTCTAACAGAGCTGCTAAAGAGTGCTTTTTCTGGTTTGAAGTTGAAACACTAGTGTCTGCATTACAACAAAAAGTGGATAGGATTGTGTACAAGTGGATATAACTAATGACTGGAAAAACCTGACCAGCTTTGAGGCATTTAGATTGTAAAGCATGCCAACAGCCAGAAAAATTAATAATAAAGGCAAATACCCTTCCTTCTCATGTCCTAAACAGCAAGTTCAAACTGGACATCAACCATGCTTGGTTTAAAATTATACAAAAGGATTAAACAGAGAAAACCAAGATATTATATTCACAAAATCAGCATTCTGGTCCCACTTTAAATTTACTTTCCATACCCAAAACTGGTTTTTGTTACTTGCCAAATCTGAACCTCTGCTAGAGTTGGGACCCAGGATAGTGAATCTATACCAAGTAAAGCACCTCAGAAATCATCTTTTAGCACTGAATTTACTAGATT
>NW_009913122.1:15664-16761 GCF_000696875.1 Nestor notabilis | reverse complement strand
AGGAATGCCCATAAACATGAGATGCTACTCTGCAGTACAAGATCCTGGGGCTGATGGAAAATGAACAGTATGAGAAATGGACCTAAGAGCAAGGATTGGTATTAACACAGCCTGCCAAGCTGCTACATGGTGCATCAACATTTTGGTTTGTTCTTTTACTAGCAAAGACTTAGTTTACCTAGATTAATATTAAACTTCATATGCTCCAGAGTGTAAAAGCATGGATGTAATGAACTCTGGATATCAAATAACGGGTTTGCAATAAATGTGAACATATGTAGAATAGTTTAACTCCCTAACAGTTTGTATGTTAGAATTTAGAAATCTTTTGTGTGTTTATGGGTACACTATTTCAATGCATAGGAAAAAAGCAGCATGAGCATCTGCTTAAGAAAATCTGAATGTTTTACTTAACATTATTTATTCTACAACATTTCTGAGTTGCTGTGTTTAAACTACAGGCATTTCTTTCTCAAGCTGTGAGATTTGTTTATCAGTATTACAAATTCAAGCTCACCTTGCTTAGCATATCTCTTTCCCTCACAAGCTCCTCTATAGCTTTCCTGTCAATATCTGCCTGCTTTTTGGCAGTCTCCAACTCTAGAAAGAAAAAGAAAAGAGACTAAATCCTGGGTTCAAGCTGTACAGCTGTAAAAAATAAACAACCTAGTGGACTTTTTAAAAAGCCTTAACCTTACACAAACAAACAGTTCAATTAGCTGTGACCACGTTTTGCAACCTCAGGCATCAGCTAATGATGTTAATACTTATTTGGGTACTTAAAAGAACTCAGGCACAGTAATTAATGGTATGAGGACTTACTATATTTAGGTTTTCAAACCAATATACCGCAAAGAAGTGTTTGTTTAGAAATCATGGAGCACACAGAAAATCAGAGCCTTTAAAGAAGCTTCAAGGTGAGCATTCAAAAACTGAGGCAATTTCAAAAACAGGGACTTTCGGAATTGTCCTAATCCTTCTATGTGAAATCCAGTTCTCCTTTGAGGCAGTGAAATTCTACTGGCTTCAGTGGAGTTAAAACTACCTGCTGTGGGTCAAGATTAACACTGGACATATACTATTAAAAGGATCTTAAA
>NW_009913122.1:0-15651 GCF_000696875.1 Nestor notabilis | reverse complement strand
TTAAAGTGAATTAAAACCTGCTACACTAACACTGCAACTCAGGAAATGCAGTACATTGGAGTGATGTGTCAAACACGATGAAAAAACATTACTAGTAGCCATTCTCAGGCATTCCCGCATAGATTTGAATTTCCTAAATTCCTCTCTGCTTTCTAGCACAGAGCATGACCTTAATCAGTACTAGCAAAACACTTGTGGGAAAGCTCTTCCACCCTCACAGAGATGCATGAAAAACAGACATAAATTTGCATAAATACAGTTACATGTGAGGATTCATATCTCATACATGCAGTCTCTTCAGGACGTAAGCTAGAAACAAACAAGAGCAGGCAGAGGCATTAATGCCAGTATATGTGAACTTGAACTAGATGAAATTTGTGGCAAAGGGGTTTTTTCCATGCCCAAAAGTCTCAACAACTCTAATATTTTGCCAACTTCATAATATCACCTCAGGGAAAAAAAAAAATCTTTTTTTTTTTTCTGAAAAATCACTTTGTAAATGTGTCTGGGTTTATTTCAAAGCATATTTGATTTTGAAATGTATTTTCATTTTTTAAAAAGGTGGTTTTAAATGCTCAAAAATACTAAAATGTTGGTTTTAAAAGTCAAACAAAATATTTTATTAGGCCCAAAGCATTTTCTTCCAAAATTTCCATTCAGCAAAAATGTTTGAAGTTCCTTCTTAAAGTTTTCCAGATCTGCTAGCAAGTCAAAGTCAATACTTAGACAGCTGTAGCATCCACACTGACCAGCTGAAGTCCTGAACATGCTAGAACTAAGCTCATCAGCTTGTTTGCACCTATTCACTTCCTGGCTGTAACTATTCAGTAGAATCAAAGCAGAGAAAAAAGTGTGTCCTAATGACATTTGCTTTCAGTAAGTTCTAAGACTGCTTCTCTCTCACAGGTCAGTTCAGGATCAGTGAAGGTGCATCGGGGATGACATGACACCAACTGGCACACCATGAAGTTCAGTTATGTCTGTTGTATTTTCACCCCACATATGCTACATTATGAAAATTCCATAAGCCTACGAGGATCTTAAGATGCTGCTATAGATTCCAAATGTCATTTATACAGTCTCATTCTAGACACTAAAAGAGCATGATCCTAACCGGACACTATACACCGAATAAATAAATTACAAGACAGATCCAGTCATCAGCTAGACACATACCTTTCTCAAGTCCAGATATTTGATTTTTTAGGTTGTTTCTCTCATGTGCTGCATCAATTTTCTGTTCCTCTGCAGCACGCAGCTTATTCTGGAGAATCTCTCTTGTTTTGTTCAGCTTCGAAATTTCAAGGCGCATCTGAGCCACTTCCTCTTCTCTGGCCTACAGAACAGCAATAAAGAAAGGAGACAGAAAGTATCTACAGAAAGAAAATGCCTCTGTACTTGGTATATACTTATTCCTTTAAATTCAGGAAGCAAAGGTATAAGTGCCATGGGTCACCTGAGAGAAGGTAATTAGCTAGTTTAACAATATTAAAAATAATTTATAGCAAAGCCAGCTAGGGCAAGGAAAATTATGATCCAGTCTTATGCTTTAAGGCTGAAGACGATCAATAAAGAATCCCTAGCTGCAAACCTTGCACAGCACTCCCCAATTAGTCCTGCAGATTAAACATGGGCAGCTCTAATTTCCTTTGAAGTATCAGGGACAGTGACTGCGATAAGAAAGATATCTGTAGTGTGGTCAGATTGCATGTCCCTAATAGCAGGTATCTGTTATCCCTATCTCTTTTATAACCTATGGCTTTAAAGAAAAAGTAAAGCGTAGAGTTCATCTCATTTGCTATGCAATCAGAGGAGAAAATAATCAATCAAAACACTGCATAACTAGTTATGAAGAAACACGACCAATAATCACAACAGAAATGAATCTCCTTCCTTTTAAGAAGCAAATATAACTTCCTCATACAATTCAGTGCCACTGTTAGGCTTTACAGCCATCACAGACTACAGTGTTCAACCTACAGCCTCAGATACTGATTCTGCAAGATGGTGAATCTTACTTATGTGAGTATCCTCTAGGAGAGTGTGAGCATCCTCAGTTCTTACTAACAATAACCTTCAACACACATAAAGTACTTTCACAGTTCAGTGAACACCACAGTGGAGGCACTCAGCATGATGCAGGATGGAACTGCAAGCACAATACCTACAAAAAGGGCATCTCAGATCATGACTGGGGCTCGTAGAAGCTTTAGCAATTGGCTTAATTAGTAACTAAGCATTAAGTTATATTTTGTTTTGTTCCCTGAATTCCATGTGTATGATTCTACAAGTTCCATCAACTTGAAGTTAGGATAAGATCATAGAATTGAAATCTTTCTTTTGGCACTCTAAAGCCCCAAATGAAAGTCACAATCAAACACATTATAAAGTTTTCAACGATGATGGTATTGCTAGAAGGAATGACAAAACCAACTAAGCATTAAGTTATATTTTGTTTTGTTCCCTGAATTCCATGTGTATGATTCTACAAGTTCCATCAACTTGAAGTTAGGATAAGATCATAGAATTGAAATCTTTCTTTTGGCACTCTAAAGCCCCAAATGAAAGTCACAATCAAACACATTGTTTGTAAAGTTTTCAACTATGATGGTATTGCTAGAAGGAACGACAAAACCAGATAATCTGGAAAAGACAGTAACTTGGTTTTCAAATAGGTAAAAAACAATATCCTCCAGTCTGCCTAATAAAAAACAACAGAAAACAAGCTCCTGCCATACAGTTCATTAAGGATCAGAATAATCTGTGTTTTAATGTCAAGGGTTAGTTTTTTAGTTTTCATCATTTTGACTAACAGTTGCCTTTTTATTTAGGTGAATTGATTACACTTGACTAAACCGTGATAATTTTTCTCTATCTGAATGTTTAGTGTTATAACCCCAATGATGGCACAAAATGCAAGATACAGTAGATAGAGTAATAACATCTAACACTTACACATTACTCTTTATCACAAGTGTTCTCAAAGTACCCTAAAAAACATATGCAGGAATCATTTAATCCTTCCCCAGCTGAAACTCACCTGCTTCTGAGTGGTACAAAACAACTATTAAACAATGTAAAGTCAGGCAAGAAAACAATTTATATCAGCAAGTAAACACCATCTTAGTTACATATATTTCATTTCCCAACTGATACTGGGGAACAGGGAATTTTAGTGTTGGAAGCAACTCCCTTCAATGGAAGCTATCCAGGAAACTGTCATCACAATTTATTAAGATTTGTCAAGGGTTTTGGCAACATTCAGATTATGTTAATCACTGTAAGCAAGAAAGTCATTGCTCTTATCTGCAGATCTCACTATCAAAATAACCATCGTGCTTGTTCAAAGTACCATGCATCCTTTATGAACATAATGTATTGAGCAGCTTGGTTTATGTGTTTTAAGGAAGCACAGCTCCTCCAGCAAACAGGTGCTCCACTGTCAGATGACAGGGCTGGCGTCTGCACCATGCTACAGCCACAGAAAGAATAGCATCCAGTGACTGCTAGATCTATTCCTAGAAACTCCTCAGCTGAGTGCCTCAGTACAAGAACTGAGGTCATCCGTGACCCAAGCAGTAAGACCGCCATCAGAGGAACACAGCTGATAGCATACATGCACCTTCTGGTACTTACTTTCAGTTCTGCTGTCTTCTGCTGCATGTCCTGCATCACCTCTTCAAACATCACATTGTGCTGCTCGCTCTCTTGTATGAGCTTACTATTTCTCATCTGTAGTTGCTCAAGTTCCTTACCAGCTTTTTCATTCAAGATCTGTTAGATTAAAGAACAATCCTAGTAATTCTTTTTAATCTCATTATAATATCTATATATACATGAAGGCAGAACCTTCCATCTCCCCAGGAGATAAAAGCTGCTACAGATTGTTGGCTGCTTAAAACCACTCTTCATCGCTGATGAAATTACTAATGTGAAATATGATACATGCTCATATTGACTATGGGAAATGATAATTTCTAATAAATAACTGCCAGTGTAATTTCAAAATTTTCTTTCTGGGAGGAAAAAAATGGAAAACATTTAGCAGGTCTCTCTTGCAGGTGATAGATAAATATTTTACTTCTTGTTAGGCATTTGGCAAGCATCACGTAACACAACGTGCTACACATAATTGCTGAAAATGAGTATGAGATTCAAATTACTTCAATCAGCAGAAGGCAGGGAAGCTCTGTTTCTTAGCAAGCAAATCCTACATTAATATGCTGATTACATTTCTCTGGGTACATGGTTTACTGAGACCAGGACACAGCCATTTTCCTCTCTAATTTGTCATCAGTCAAAAGCCTGCAAGAGGCAGTTTCATGGTTTATGTGGAGAACATATACTTCAATACTGGAGTTGCCAGCCTTGTCTTCTGCTTTATGGGACTTCTCCTAACAGATATTACTCTGTAAGTGAGGAAAGAAAAAGCATCTTATTTTTCACTTCAAGCATTAACATGTGATAAACTGATGAAGTCAATATGTACTATGCCCTTACAAACATTCAAAGTGGAATCTCCCTCTTCTGAACCCCTGCAGAAGCTAAGATAATGTAAAAACAAGGAATACCATCTCCTGTTTTGCAAATGTCAGGATAACACTGTATTTCAGGCGACTTTTTATTGAGGCTTGGCCATGGGTGGGATGAAGCCCATAGTAGCTGCATCGAGCCATCTTCACTGTCTTGCAAGCAAGCCAAACTACCATTCAGTTGAGAAAGAGTAATCCAATGACATTGCAATAGCTGAGTCACTTTCTCTTACAGATCTCTGCTCTGGCTCATGCACAGCTGGATAGCCTGTGTTTTGGACAGCTTATTTGCAAAAGACAATGCAGGGCATCCACAGACACCTTCATGCCAGCACAGGTAACAAAGACAATGCAAAGTCTGATTAATTAGCCTAGACACAGAACTTTATGTGAATTACTGGTTTCCAGGATAGTTTGGACAATTGAATGGCCTTAAAATCTGCTGTTAGAAAGTTTGAAAGGGACTATAAAGAGGAGGAAGAATGGAACAGAACCATGAAACGTAGGTATCCTATTTTAAAAAAATGTGATTGTTCTGGTAGATCATGGAGCTGCCCTCAAAAGCTGCATCAAATGAGTGATATTCAGAGAAAAAATCAAGTCTTCTCCGTAGCTCTTTAGATGAAGTATTTTACTAGTATTCTTTGTTGACAAAAAGTTGTCACAGACACCTACCTTCACAAATTCAGGTACCTGAAGGCGGAAAAAAGCTATAAAAGTAATAAATTTACAAGATACACACAACTCCCAAAGACGTTTCCCTTGAGGTAGGACTGGTTTACAGTGATGAGATCTCTTCTGCCATTTACTGAAATTGCTTCTCTGAGAGTTTCTTAAAGTCAGGGGAAATGGACTGAAAACCTGAAAATTCAAACACTTGCGGAACACTATGTTAGGGCATTTCCAGATAAAGTTTTTAGAAACAGAATGGAAAAAATCAATCAAAAAGGTTTACGAAGACAGTTCTCTGCTCTTTCACGGAAACTCTTCCCCAAGCTTGAGAGGTAGATAAAAATTATTGTGACAGTCAAGAAAGAAGGGGTTGGAGGTAAAATGACTTTTTTACCAATGCCACAACAGTCAATCCGTGGCAAAACTGGCAATATACATCAGAAGTTCAACCTGGCAGTCTCCTGTTACTATCATTAGATCATCCATGCTTTTCATAGACTGTGTCTCATTTGCTGTGATCTTTCCAAGGCCATCTCTAACGATATCATTGTGATCCACCACTGGTTTCTGTGAAATCTATCTGAAATCTTCCAGCATGCTTTACATATTTATTTATTAGTAAACTAATATTTATATTAAAATAATTATTTGCTAAAAGTTATTGATTTAAAATAATCTCCCTTTCCCCTCAAGAAATTCCATTTTCTTCTTATTTTAACAGCTTAGACCTCATGCATACAGTGTACCATGTACCCTACCTTCTGCTCTTTTAGGTGCTGTTCCATTTTCAGTTGTTCCTCTTTATTCCTCTGTATATCTTTCTGTAAATTCTTTATCTCAGTTTGCTTATCATCCATTTCAGCTAGAAGATTTTTCAGCTCCTTCTCTAGTTTTTCCTTCTTTCGAGCCTCTCGTGTTACCTCATTCTGTTGCACCTGGATGTCTTGCTGAAGCTGTAACAACAGAAAAGACAAAGGTTTTAAGTTCTGCTGCCTCTTATTCAGGAAAACAAGGCCTCTCACCTCTCTTTTCACTATGCTTAATTTTTAAAACAAGAGTTTCTATATTAGTGTACCCACTACTACATGTAATATGCCAGATCTTCTCAGTTCTCTACATTAGGGAACCTATTCATTGATGACAAGAATTTATTAAGCACCAGTCAGTTCATCCGCACAGAAGAACTTGACACAATTCAGGCAAAAAAGCATTCCTCTGGAGATGCAGTGGCACAAATGTGTTTTTGGTTGTAAGTTACTTGTAAAGGGGTACTTTCTGCATGCAGCATTAAAACTAATTAGGGCTTGATATTGTATTGCAAGGATTTTTATTTTTCTGTCTCACCAGCAGAAACACTTATTATACTGATATTCAAGGAAAGAGAGAGATGTCAGACCAGTGTTCATTTTCACAACTGCTATCAATCTTCTGTTCTCAAAATTCCTCTGTGGGAACTTTGAAAGAGGAGCTTCCTTTCATATATAATAGACTTGTCTTGTGACTTCTGCTCCCTCCCTCCCCAAAAATGTGATGGAGCAGAATCAGCAGAGAGGAGACACAGGGGGTTGATCCACATGGAAATTTTCAGTTCAGCCAGGGACCAGCAATTGTAAGATGTTCTTTGCTTGAAGTTTCCTCTTCTTCTGTGCCCACAGATGAAAAGTTGCCAGAACAGACGGGGTCTTTGACAGGATCTTCAGAAAGACATTGTCATTTAAGCAGTCTGAAGTAAAGAATAATTTCTCCAGAACTGGGAGAATGGGGGGTAGTTACAAATGCTGTAACTATCCTGTAAATTTAAGGGCTAATAAAGTGAGTATCAGAAGATTAAAGCTGGCAATATTCAGTAAGTTTTGATGGGAGTTTCAATCCTCTCTCTTTTCTCCCATGCCCACAATTCTGTCAGAAAAGCAAAGATTTATGTTGTCTTGTAATACACTCCCAGCCATCTGCTTTAGAAACAGATGCTGTGCACAAAACCTAGAATGATCATTACTTTCCTATATGTGATTAATAAAAACCTGTAAATCAAATGCTGCTTCTATCTCTTCTCTGTTCTTTAAGTGTTCTTTTCTGCTTTTCTTTTCTCCTGTTGTCTTGCTCCAGCCCCTATTTATATTCTGCTTTAAATTCTTTCATTCCTCATTATTTTGTTTTTATATTTTATGTATCAGAGTTCTGCATCCCATTTTCCATTCTTTTCTACTTTCTCTCCATTCAGTGGCTATACTATTGATCCTCAGTCTTCTGTATCTCTAGCTTCTATACGCATTTAAAGGAAGCTATACAGATTGATCAGTAAAGTAAAACTGTCTACTCAGATGGTCAGGAAAACAGAAAACCTAACCTAAAGAGGAGACAAAAAAAGTAAAGCTGAGATGGAATATGACTGCTCTTTACAGACAGTGGTGAGGTGAAAAATTATTTAAGCTGAGAAACAGTAGGCAGGAATCAGTGTGAAGAAAAGTAGGAGGTCTCTAACCATAGAAAAGTGATGTTCTAGAAAAGCTTCCCATTAAAAAAGCAGGGGAGGAAATAGTTTAATTAGCTTTGAAGTCAGAATTTGATACATTCTTAAAAATGATGGTAGGCACCATATGGCAACCACTGCCAACAGCAAGGGACCTAGGATCTCTATTCCAGGTCTACATTCCAAATGGTTCTTTGGAAGCATAAGGATTTACAATGCAGAAAAGTCCCTGACATCTCCAGTATGAAAGGTAACAATGATTCTGGAAAAGGAACCTTGGCCTCATTCAGGCAATTGGGAAGCTATGGAAGCAGCTGGTACATGACATTACACTTTGCAAAGGACATAACCTAGGAGTAGAGAAAAACATAAAAGTCATTCACAATAGACTCCTTTCTGAGCACTCCTGAAAATGTTTGAGGTGTGAAAGAACAGGTAGTAGCATACTAGTCAAAGGAGATCAATTGCAAGTGTGGAGAATGGTTAAGGATAAAGCCTAGAATCACCACCTGGTGATCTGTACTGACCTGCATAATGGATTGATCTGCCTCATTTTTTGCCTTCTCTGTAGCCTGCTGCTGTTCTGTGGCTTGAGTTAGACTTTGACGTAACTCCACAACTTCTGACAACAGTTGGTCTCGCTCCTTTGTTATCTCTTCTTTATATTTTAGCAAATCCCGGATACTGGAAGCAAGGAAATAATAGCCAGGCAGTGTCACAGGCCATTTCTGTTCTTCCTGCTATGCCAGACCAAGATCTTTTGTGAGAAACAGCAGTTTTAAAGTAATCTGTTTCATTTTAAACTCCTCTTGGATTAAGGCTCTGCTGGTCAATTGAGTTATATGCTGTCTACTGTGGATGCAGGCACCATCAACATAAGTAGCCTTAAAGCTAACCTAGTCCAATAAATCACTCTTTCTTGTTATATCACACCTCATGGATATGAAGAAACCTTTGGTTTCCCAAAAAGGTATCAGGGAACAAAATTCCTTTTCCTCTGCCTATTGCGAAATTACTAGGGGACCAAAAATGTCACATTGTTGTAACCAGTCTCTCTGTAGCTTACCTGACTGGGCACCTAACTAAGTTATGTCTTATAGTACCTAATGTAAGAATAAACCAGTCTCCCTTGTTTGGATGCATTTTCAATCTGAAAGAAAGTCGAAGCAGTGCGGCTTCAAGCTCAACCTTAAAAACCAGCCTTCTAGTTCTAAAAGACTAAAGCACTTTCAGCCCTATAGGGCTGAAAACCTCCAAAGGAGTTGTCTAGTCCCCTTGTCACTGGACAAAGTATTTAAGCATGGAACTAGAGGGAAATACAGAAGGAACTTTAAGAAGAGATTTTAATTAGGCAGGTCTCAGCAGCCTGGGCAGCAGCTGGAAACAGTAAGCAGCTCCTGGCTCTTGCAGGAAAATGCTACAAGCAGCCACAGAGAGCTGCTTTCAGAGAGTTATGCTGGGGGAAGGCTTAATGACCAAGCATTTAAATCCAAGGAAACCTGTTACACAGGCCCAGAACATTTCAGGGACAAAAGGTGAAGGAGTGGATTTTTCATGCCTTCAGGTGGTTTATGTGCTGGCAAATTCCTTCGAAGGGAAATGTTTGAGCACACTAAAGGCCTTGCTCACAGTAAGTCTTGTTTATGCAGCCTGGGTATGCAGTGCATGGGGAGATGAGCATGGCTTATACATAACCTGAATGCTTATCATAAATAAATACCTTACATAGTGTGGGAATTTTAGGCCAGACCCAGCTGGGCGAACCACCAGCAATCTCCACAGAAAGTGCACAAGCCAGTATATTTATCTCATCTTTGAATTTAGACTTCAACTTACAGCATAAGCACAGTCTAAGGATTTGATACTACAAACACTAGCTTTTAGAGGGCTTTTGAGCAGCTCCTGAGGATCATTATTATTTGCACACTGCAGCAGCCAGAGGCTCCACCTGACACTAAGTCCCTCTATGCACAGGTGTTCAGTAAAAAAAACCCACAGTCTTGAAAGTATGTAAATACAAAATACAAACAAGAATACAAACAGTGATCATGCCTTATAACAAAGCTGGGAACAGAAATCAAGTCTCCTGCTTCCTTGACTTATCTACTTGACCCTGCTGCCACCACATGTAAAATCTTGACAGGATCCTATTCTCAAAGACAGAGTATGTTGAAATGCTAGTCAGATAAAACAATACGACAGATACTGAGAAAGTGCATAATATTGATTTTTATTTGATCTCCCAGCTTAATCCAACACTGAATGAACTTGTTCAGAGACTGATTCTGTACTTGCTTACTGCATAAACATGTGGACCAATAAATGTGCACTCCTGAGAAAAGTAAAAGGCAGGAAAGACATCTCTTTCTGGTTCCCAGTGTCTTTGTAGTGTGTAAATGGCTAAACAAGGTGTAGAATGACAGAAAATAAGATCAGGATTTCCCCCTCGCTGAGAAAAACTTACTTGTGGTCTTGTCCTAGGGATGCTCCAGATCCTTGCTCCACTGAACTAGTGAGGCGTGCAATTTCCTCTTGCAGTGAAGCAATCTTTTTCTTTGCTCTCTGCTCCTTCTCATAGGCTGTATCCACCATTTTCCAGGCCCTGTCAATCTCCTAGGAATGAAATTGAAAACAATTACACAAATTAAATTGTGTTGAAAATGAACAACAAATTAATTGCCTTGTATTTTGGTTAACTAAGAAAATGGATTTTCATGCCTTTTCATGCTTAGATTCACAATAGTTTTCCACACCAGGTGTGTTTTCTTTTGTATGAGGGCATAGCAAACATTTTGAGCTATGTTAATTTACACCACAAAAGCTTTAATACATTTTCCTTAACACACAGATTGGAACATTATCAAATCTCACTCTATGAGGTTTTGGTCATGTCAGACCTACTAACACCTAAAAATTTACTGAAAATTCAGTGCCCACAAAGGTACTACCTGCTTAAATAGCTCACTTATGTCTGTACAAATGTTATTAGCTGTTATGACAATGAACATTCAATTCGATTTGGATGAGAAAAAGATGGTACTCTGGGCTTTTCTCCTCCTTTGTTCATTTTCATCTGTGAGGACCTAGTGTATTTTTATTTTAACTATATATTTAGACAAGCTACAATTCTTATGCCAAATTTCAGCACAGGGACTTACTTTAATGACAGGCTCATGAGCCTCTTACAAGCCCAGGGTTGATATCCACAAATGGGATAGAACAGGATAGGGGAGGAAGGTTCACTCAATTTTTCTAACTTCCTCTGTATCTCTCTCCTTTGAATCAGATCCTTAAGAATCACAGAGCAGGTTTATTCCTTGCCAGGTTCAAACCAAGCTCTTACCAGTTCTAGAATCCCGTGCTAAAAAAAAAATGAGTAAATTCAGAAAGTGGCTGGACTGGAAGAAAAGTTCCCAAAGACTCAGTAAATAATGAAGACACTACTTTTGACACTAGAAGTCCCTGAGCTGCAAATCACAGCATGATGTCCTCTCCCACGCTCTTTTCTCAGCTGGCGCCTGGTGGAGTCCTGGACTTGATGGACATGTACAGATTTAGACTCCTAGTGTGGCTGTGCAGCTCTATATTAGCTCTAGGGTCTCCCCAGGCAGAGCCGGATAGCAGCATCATTACATCAGGCCATAATATGCCTTTCAACTGCTACTTGCATCATATGAAAATGGGACAGGGAAAAAAAATTGAAAACACCTCCAACATGAAGAATATAAAATAATTTCATTTATATCAGATTGTTTACAGCAGTTCTTTATTGAAATTAACATCTCTGGTTCTAAAAGAACCCCATTTAACATTAAACTCAAAATGATGACACCTATACGATGGTATATTAATATATTTATTGAACTCTTTAAAATCAAATGTAGTACTTAGCTGTTTACTGCCTAAATTAAAAATTGAAGCTATTAAACCAGCAGAAGTAACAGGCTACTAGAATGTGCTGAAATGATAACACAAAATATAACATCTGTGGCCTCTTCAAACCAGAGAGGGAATACATTTTCCTTTTATTTATTCATCTGGTTCAGCATATCCGAATTTGAGAAACCATCTGGAACTTAAAGATCAGGAATGTTTGCTCTTCTTTTTTTTTCTCAACCTATTAAAAAAGTCAGGCAGAGGACTTTACTTGTTCAGAAATACTGAAGGAGATTATAGTCAATTAAATTCACTACCGAAAACCAGTATTTTCATTACTCAGTAAATTACTTAGTTCAAAATGTAGTTCAAAAGATGTGCTTTTCACTTCTGCACCAAGCATATTTAAACAGGTTTAAATATTAAAGTCAACTTTTGGTTTATACATTTTGAGTTCTAATTTCCATTCAAATGCTGCAATGATCACACAGAAAGTATTAAGTATCATCTGGTAAATATTAAATTTTCCATTCATTATTATCTTACATAAAAATGTTCAATTATGAAATTTAAATAAATGCACACTAGGCTGAAATAACAGCATGAAGATATAGTGTATCATCTTGACTGGCAGAAAAGCATAAAATATAGCTGTAAATAAACATGTTTCAGATTTGACAACCAATAAGAGGCAACCAACCTTTCTCTAGAAAAATGCAAATGGAAAATAAGATTAAAGCTGATTACTTAAATCAAAGCTTCCTGCTGGCTGATTAGACTGTGATTAAAATTGGTGAATTAAATCATTATGATTGGAGTTTTGGGGGATAGAACTGGTGAATAAAATCAATATGACCTCTGAGAGGTCTTACTGGCTTCAGTGAGTAGTTTGTTCTGGTGAGTATTCACAGCAGTGATCCCTGGAGCCAGTGAGGCCATTCGGATACGCAGTGATTTCAGATCACCCCAGGCTGCGCTTTTTGAACTTTATCTTGCTTTTGATGGGTAAAAACAATGTTATTGAATTTGTATCGATAAAATCAATTTTGATCAGTAAAGTTAGCAGGCACAGATGATGGCCCCATTAATAAGCAAAATCTAAATAAGAATTTGCTACAGACTTTAGCATCAGCAAAACTGGGCTTCTCTGTAGTTGTTTCTTGGTTGTGTCTTTCACCTTGAATTCAACAGATTTCACCTTCATCAACAGATTGCTTCCTTCAACTTCAAAAGTAAAAAGGAGGAAAATTTTGCTGGTGGAAGCCTTCATTGCAAAAATATTCACATTATTTTTCAGTGGAGAGGGGAACCGAAAGAATGCAGTGTGTCAGCATCACTGGGTAATTGCAGTACATGGCTAGGTAGGTAACTTGCATTGCAATCTGTGTATAGTTAAAGACAGAAGTACACTGGATGTTTGCAGTTAGAATCATCCGAAAGTTTTGTGGAGAAGTACTGGAACTCTGGAAATTGTGAAGCAGAATTCAGAAATGTGACTGCCTTAATTTCTTTTCATTAAGTACCCCAAAAGATCACATCAGTTTCACTGCTCAGAAACTGCTAATTACTGAAATGCTTTCTTAGTGTATTGGATTGATCCCCCTGGAAATTGAAAACTTGGTAATTCCAAGCAGGGCAATATCAGCTCCTATAAATTCCCATTCCATCATTCTTGCCGTGCAACCCTGTGGATCAGTATCTCTATCAATGAAAAAAGAGAACTGCATTCCCTTCATGTCCAGCTTGACCCTTTGCTCCTTTGATGACTGTAAACAGCAGACTGCTATGTTCGGTTTATTAAAACTATAAACCAGAGCACTAAGCAACCATCAGGCAGTTAACAGCTATTGATTATCAGTGGCCTGGGTCCTACCAGCCCCTGATCTGTGTAGTTAACCCCTGTCCTACTTATCCTACTGGTTACAACCAAGCTTCACATGGAGAAAAATTTTGCTTCTGCAGCTTTTATTTGTCTATGAAACAATGACCTAGAAGAGGAAAGTTGTGCACCTGTAACCCTGATGATCTATCAGATCACCAAGATTTAGGGCCTTAATTTGAAGGAGCTATTCCATTTTGACAGGAACACCCCCACCAGGATTCTCCTAGCTTTTATAAATAATGAAACAGAGGAACAGATTGTTTGTTTAATTTAGCACTGAAGAATATTATCTTCGCTATTTTACCACTTGAACTTGCCTCATCACTTGCCTTGGACACTCACAAAACACATTGTTTGAATGTTAGTAAAACTGTAGTGAAATACTACAGCTGTAATGGAACTTCCCTTCAGAAAGGAGAATAATGTGGAATACGAAGGGTATACCAAATAAACTCCCAAAACATAACATTTAAACATTTTAAACAACATCCAAGTAATTCCTGAATGTTTAAGGGGAAGACTAATTCTTATAACCAAACTGAAAAAGTGTCAGTGCTCTCTTCTTGGCCCACAGAAAACCACTAGAATTGATACTTTGCCTGAGCTTCAAATCAGCTGCTGAAACTGGAGGCTCTTATTTTTCCTACTCTTCCCCTCCCCAGTTTTATGACATTACTAAGACAATGCCTTCTCAGCTTGGGAACATCTTGAAGGATTGTCTCTGCTACTGTTCACAAAGTCTTGCCATGTAATAGCAGAAAGAAAATTAAAAGGATCGCTGTGGTTCCTGACACCCACCTACTAGGTTTTGCTTAGCAGCAATGAAAAACAACAAGATTTTCTATGGAGTTTTCCTCCTCCTCCTTGAGAGTACCATGGGCTTGCAGGCTGCAGTCATAGGATGACAGCATCCTATTTCTATTTACTCTGAGTGTTATCTTCTTAATAATTATAAGGACAAGAAACTTCATTTCAAAGAACTTTTATTTATGTAGTGCTCATAGATCACTCTGGATTGTTAGACTGAATTTACTTTATTGGAACAAATCACTTGATTGTAAGGCATTGAGGTTTCTCAACTAACCACTAAATTAAAGCCTGTTCAGGTACCACAGCGTAAGTTTTTGTAAAGAGTTCGAAACACAGTCTTCTGATCATTTGGCAGCTTTATGTTTCTGCTAGTCAAACTTCACTGTAAGGCTAAAAACGTTGACTGTTTTTAGCAAGTCACACTCTTTGACTCGACAGAGTTCAAATCAATAATAACAAAGAACACATCAGACTAAATTGATAAAATCACATTGAAATGCTCTAAAGGATCCCTTTAGAAAAAAAATAAAACCACGTTTATTTATGTGGGTTGATGGCACTTCCCTGGTCTACAATCTGTATTTCAGCAAATAAGTAATTTTTTTTTTATGTTCTGGCAGCAGCTGACATCCAAGCAGCCCTTCGGAAATACTAATGAATCAAAAACCGTGTATTAAGTTGAAAATGTGCTATTTTACAGAGGGAAAGTTTAAACAAAATTATTAGTGCGTACTTGAAAGCTGATAAAGTTGGTTTAGTGCAAATAAACACGGAATTTGACTGAGACCTGTAAAACATACCAGGCTGAAGAAAAAAAGCGATTGATTGCACAGCAGAGGTTAAAGAACTGGAGATGCCAGCTCTATACTTAGTCCTCCAGCTAGTTCTCTACATAAAAGAGCGTTCTTATAGATACTTCTCTTACTACCATGCTTTTCTTTAACAATTTCAGATCATTTTTAATTCTATTCAAAACATTACCGTCTTCATTGATGATATAGTTCCCCGATCATCTTTAGAGAGCTTTGTGAGCGTAGCTACTTTAGATGAATTCACCACAAGCTCAGCATTCAGGTTCCTGCATTTCTCCATGAGACGCTTTTCATTTTCATGAGACTTCTTCAGAATAGTATGGAGCTTCTCGTATTCTATTTGGAATTTTTCCAGAGCTTTATCTCCCTTAAGGTGATTGATGACATCTTGGAAGTCTTTTTCCAGTGCTTCAAATGCATTTTCATCTAGATATGGTTTGCAAGACTGAATGAAATGAAATAGATAATCAAGACATAGGAGGAATTTAACATCTCACAACCCCATGTCATGGTTTAACCCCAAGCCTGCAACTAAGTACCATGCAGTGCTCACTCACTCCCCCCAATCCCAGTGGGATGGGGAGGAGAATCAGAAAA